>NC_134403.1:153151191-153156191 GCF_038048845.1 Mixophyes fleayi | reverse complement strand
CAGGAAATTGGTATCTATAAATGAGTTACGATTTTAGAATGTGTTTGATTTATTATGTTGATTAACAATAAATGTATTAAATATTTCTTAAAAGGAGATTTGAAATTGGAATGGTTTATTGTTGATTGTTTAGTTCATTGAATACTGTTGTAAGCATCCCACTGGCAGGACGGATTTTAAATATGTGGAGAGACCCCCTGACAAGTAGTTGTCTAGAGCTAAACCGTTAACTAATCGTGTGAGATAACCCTTGGTCCCTGGACCTCTCAGTGCAGAGCTTCTAACATGCTAGGTTGAATATGGTTGGTCAGACTTGTCCCTGCAATTTCAGGGACTAATCCTGGACTGTAATGTCAGATGACAAATTGATCTAGTACTAATAGGACCTTAGCTCAGTCATGTAGGTCAGGGAGAAAGAACCCATAATGCCTCCCTGTCAATTATCACCAGACCTGACTTCAGCAGCATAAAAGAAAAGGCCCATCTTCTGCTTCAGCCACTCTCTTATTCTGCAGTTTTTACCTGCTACATATATTTTGTTAAGATTAAGCTCAATGTCAAATACCCTGGCATTCTCCTGTAGAATCTACAGATACAACATACTTGCCAACTTCAGGAAGTTGGTGTCCGGGAGATGCCGGGGGGAGGTGGGTGTGCAGGGGGCGGGGCTTGTCGAATCGCATCATTTTGGCCCCATACCGTAATGATGCACACGCGCAATTTTACAGCATGGGGTGGGGACAAAATGCTGTAATTCCCTGAGAATTGCATCATATTGGCTCTAATTCTGCCCACTTCACTAGGAAATGGGCAAATGCGGGAGACTGCCCTACTCTCCCGGGATTCTGAGAGACCTACCCAGAATTTGGGAATCTCCCGGACATACTTGGAGAGTTGGCAAGTATGAGATACAATCCAAAAATTAATTATCCCCTCAATGATTGTAAATTGTTTATGTCCTGAGGATGCAAATCAGCCCACAGCCATAATGATCCTATTACCATACTTCAGAGTTATTTTCTTGGAATGTGAAAGACAAGTGGGGAAGTAACAAGACATGAGGCATATCTAAAAAAACACATAATTTAAATATTTGATTACATTAAAAGATCTGTAACTCATAAGCATTAGCATAACATAAAAATTTCACACCAGACATTGGTGGCCTGAATTAAGGAACGTAAATGCCGATATGCGTCGTATGTTATAATATATGCATAAAGTCACTCTGCGCATGCCAAGAACGGACTATATGCCAGTGAACATAAGAACATCCAATTCATCTTTGAGCGCAAAGGACCCTTACAACAGCCTATGATTTTAGGGGCAAAACTGAGAGGGGACTGGGCTTATGCACGTAGTCAATGTGCAGTTAGGGGCCGTGCCAAACTCAAACGCATGCAGCAGCTTCTGATTCAAGCTTTGGGCATCTCTAAGGTACGTGTTTTTCTGTTGTATCACTTGCACTAAAGGTCAGGTGTCAGCGGCGAGTGATAGTGATGATAGTAGCGTATGCATGTAAGAACACGTGTTTGCAATAAACAGCAACCATCAAAATGTATTTTATGTACAGTAGACATTATAAACATCATGATAAATGTATTTTGGGGGTTTAAAAAAATGTTTTTTTAATGTTTCTTTACAAGTGACTGTATTATTAACAGGTGACAATAAGTGAATACTTTTTTTTTTTTCTGTGCGTTCTGCTGGGAATTTATAATCCACATATGTATCGGACGTATCCTGCAGTGTATTGTGTGTTAGAGCAGAGTGCACCTAGACCCGTATTAAACAATAAACATTTCTTCAGATCCTAGTTGAATACGGACATGCGTATGCCCGATTTACATGCGTATGCCCGATTTACATGCGTATGCCCGATTTACATGCGTTTTTTAAAAAAGGGGAATTTACATTACTTTTGTGTGCCTTAATTTATTATCCCTATACTCAAATGTACACTGAAGAAATTACTAGGAGCGCTGATACAAATTGATACTTTTATTAATAATCGAAAATATATGTATAAAAATATAAAAAACCATCTATATAAAATACTGATTGCCAATTAATCACTTCACTGGTAGAAACAAACCTACAAATATAGCATATACACCATCAACAGTCTAATATCCAAATTATATCCTCCTGTATCCTGAAAATCTTTTCCAAAAACAGTTATGTAAGTGCCAATGTCCTCTCCTCAGGAGACAGACCCAATTTTCACATTGGAGCAATAAGATTAAACTGCAGTATAGCTGATAACTGGAAAGACATAGAAACTCCACTTAAGTGAATAATCACAGATGTACTTATCCAGCCTTTCTAGCACAAGATATTCACACGGCTATATTAGCTTCCCAAATTCCTTTTCTGCAGACTTTACTTGTCGGAACGCTCTATTTTATTGTTTATCTGTCTCCATTGGCGCTGACAGGCACATATAAACTTATAAAGATGTTTACTTTACTTACAGTTGTTTAGGACACTGTCTGGATATAGAGATTATATTTAAATGCACAACATGATAAATAATAAAGTAGCACTTGGTTTTGACCATGGGGAGATGGCCAATGTTTGTCACCCTTGTTTCTATAATAAAAGTATACAAATGAGGCACCGATACAAATGAGGAACCATATTTGTTTGGAGACCAGCAGCTATTCAGGTATGACCATCCTTCTTTTTCAACTGTTTGCCCAACTTCAATTTAGTACTGATGCAGTAGCTTGTCCATACTTACAGGGCCGGTGCTAGGGTCCTTGGCGCCCTAGGCACACTTTCAAAATCCCCCCCCACCCTCTCCACCCAAGGCACATTTTCAAAATCCGCGCCCGCCCCCCCCAGCACACTTTCAAAAGCCACCATAGAGCTGCTCTTCTCTGCTTCGTCTCCTCCCCTCCACTGTCACGCCCGACAGTCTGTGAGTGGAGGGGAGGAGACGGAGCGCCCCATCAGCTGTTTGTGGGGAGGGCGGCGGTGGTGATCCATAGCCCCTTCCACCCTCCCCGTGGATCTATCGGAAGCTGTGCGGTGGCCGTAGAAGGTATGGTCAGCGGTCGCCGCACAGTTTTAAAGTAATTTTAATTCTGTGGCGCCCTCCAGAGCCCAGCGCCCTAGGCAACTGCCTAACCTTGCCTAATGGGAGCGCCGGGCCTGCATACTTAACTATTATGTAACCCCCCACCCCCCCACAAGACCAGATTGAGGACAGAGCAAGAAACACTCCATGCTTGCACGTAACTTACACTTTAAAAAGGAGCAGGGAACTTGAGCATAGCTTCCACTGTATTCATATCACAGTGGATCTCAAGATGTGTTTCTATTTGAATCTGAGTGTATGTCGCCCTGCCTAAGCGGTACTTGCTTTGCGCAGACAGACAGAACAGACTACAGTTTACGCACAAGCGTATGTAAAATTTAAAAAACTGTATGTCCTGCGCCGAGCTTATTAATACGAATAATGTTGTTAACTCAGAAAAACATGACAGCGTTATATATTTAAAAATCCAAAACATTGGATAGGTGCCATAAAAATCAACCTCCCTTTGGCAGAAATATTTAGAGTATACTGGGAATAGTTTGGTCCAAAATAAATATTTATTATTCTTTATATACAGTAACAAATATTTAAATAAACACATTTAGAAAAAACTTCCAAATATTAAATAAATCAAGACCGGCCTCAATGAAAACCAGAATTACTGTTCACTGATCATGCACTCGTAAATATCTAATACACTGGTTGAAACTTTCCTAAATAGCGGTATAGACCTGCCTTCAGTATTTGCCAATCACCCCTGACATGATTTAGTAGTAATTAAGCTTGTTTTCCACAGTTCAGCAAGAATGCATAGAAACAACAGTCGGCATAGACAGACCTTTCAATATTTGCCAACCGCTCCTGACACGATCCTGCCGTGGTAAGGCTTGTTTAGCACAGCTCTGGATGGATGGATGGAAACAGCCACCGGCAACGACATAGATAGCATTAGTTAATGGAGAGTCCTTCACAGATTCACCATCACCACCACAAGTGCAAGCAATCATTACCATGGCATGTCATATGCAATTGCACTGTGGTTAAGGATCCTTATGACTGCAAATTACTCTGCAGCACCGTATATCGAAGAAGGAATATACATAGATAAAACCTGCATTAACTCTTTTTCTAAATAGGGGGGGCTCATCCACTGACATTTCATTAAATGCCAGTGACACTGCATGTCAAATGTGACTGCACTGCAAGAAGAGAATACACTTGCATTTGTGGTCGGATCAATGCAGAACTCTCCATTGACCCCAAATGCATTCACTTGCAGCAAACACAAATAAATTTAGGCAGTTTCTGGAAAATGAAGCTGCAAAGCAAAAGTGTGGGTGTGGGGTCATCGCAACTAATGGATTCCATTCTGATACCAGTGTACATGCTTTTAAATGCTAGCACAAGCATGCATTTTGATGGCACCAGGTATGAGGCTTAACACTGTATAGTGACTTTAGCCACAGTGAGTTAAACATTAAAAGTGTCTAGTTGCCTATGGTACACCTTATATTTAGCCTCCAAAATTATGCAGCTTTAGGTTGCTCCTGTACCACTTAAAAATGCATCTTCCCAACCAAATGACATTTTGAATGGCTGAAGTGATAAGTGTGCAAGTGCAAGACACAGCAGCAATTCCATCGACACACTAAAAGTAATTGCTTCAGCAATAAGCAGCGTGGTATTATCATCAATAAAATCACCAGCCTGAAATCTCTATTCTAACTTCAAACCAAATCTGGAACTGTCTCACCGCAGGCCACTGCCACTTTCATTAATTCAAAAGGAAATGTACTGCTATGTCTCAGATGCTTACTTACATCTTATCTAGTGCTCAGCTTTATTTATTAATATCTTTAGTGCAGATGGGGCTAGCTTGCGGCTTAAAAACAGGTTGCTCCCTAAAAATATATGATTTGGCACATTTCTAATGACCTTTGAGATGCAGTTCAGTAAT
>NC_134403.1:152556191-152836191 GCF_038048845.1 Mixophyes fleayi | reverse complement strand
TGGAAAACAAGCTATACTCCTATACTCCTATGCCTAACCCAGTGCAACTCTAACATTGGTATTTTGTCCATTTTTATGCAATCTAGTCAACAATGTTGGCAGAGGCAAACTACAGTTAAATATCTACTGTTTGAATAACAAAACAAAAATATTCTTCTTGCAAAAGGATTCATTATTTGAAGGGTTACTCCATTTACTGTCAGGATTATTAGTATGAATCACCATAGAGAGTAATGTGAAATGGAACAATGTGATATATTTTCAATACAGGTTATACAGATAAAAACTTAGATGCAGTAAACGATAAGGCAAATAGAAAAAGTGAAAACAAGATCCCAGGATACCCAGGTAGCTAACGGAAAGGCGTACTGGATACATGGCCTCATAGTTTAACCGCAGGTACAGGTTAGATAGAGTAAGCAAGTTAACTTGGGAAGCTGGAGATTCTGGTATTCCAAGTTATACTGTGGATTGTAGCAGGGCCAGTGCTAGGGTCCATGGCGCCCTAGGCATTTTTACAAAATCGGCGCCACCCCCACCCCCCCCGCAAAAATCGGCGCCCTCCTCCCCCCTCACCCCGTCTTTCCTTACCTTGTCTCACCACCGCCGTCTCTCTGCTCCATCTCCTCCCCTCCACTCACTGACACTAGTGAGTGGAGGGGAGGAGACGGAGCAGAGGAGGCGGCGGTGGTTAGCAATAGCCTCTTCCCCCCTCCCCATCTGAATGCTGTGCGGCGGCCGTGACAGGTATGGTCAGCGGTCGCCGCACATTTTTAAAATTAATTTCCAATTCTGTGGCGCCCTCGGCAAGTGCCTAACCTTGCCTAATGGGAGCGCCGGGCCTGGATTGTAGACACTGGTTGTCTACTGGATGTCTGATTTGCCAGATAAGCAGAGAAGCTGGAGACTCTGGTTTTTCCAACAGTGGATTGCAGATATTGAGTGAAGTGCAGGCACAAAGTGACGGGCTTACCAGGTTAAGCTAGGAAGCTTGTGAGCTAGAGACGAGGCAGGTGAGATAATCTGCAGGCACACAGAGACTGGATGTCCAGGTTGAGCTAGGAAGCTTTTTAGCTGGAGACCAGGCAAGTGAAAAGATTTGCAGGTACAGATAACACAGCTGTCCAGGATAACTAAGAGGTATGAGGTACTGGAGGGCTCATAGGAGAATGGGACAAAAGGAAGGTCAGACAAGCCAGGGGTCAGAAGCCGGAATTTCCACTTTGATACCAGAAAGAAAGCAGGAGCAAAGTCACAAAAAAGGTGGATGTGGGTCATAAGGCGAGGTGAAAATCAGAAAGTCAATAAAAGGAAGTCAGTCAGGTTCAGAACACAGAGGAACCAGAAGCAGCAAAGACAATTGATTAACTGGCCTGGACTGCTGTGAGAGGCAATTTTTTTAAAGGCCAGAGACAGGTGAGCATGATCCAGATCCAAAGATAAGAGCCTAAAACTTTGTAAGCAGGACCAGGGGAAGGCAGAGTAGCATCCACAGGGGAAATGCTGCTGCAAACAGAGGCAGATCGTGACACTTACATTGTTCAAAATGTTCACCACAAATATACAATAAATACGTTCTGAACTGCATTGTGTTTTTTTCTTTTACAGATTAATGGCAATACTTAGAGGTTCCATTCTGTTTTGCTTGTTGTGAGTCACAAAGAACATTTCAAATAAGCTCAACTTCCCCATTCAACCAGACCTTGCATAATACACTAACTGGTACTATTAATCATGCAGTAATACATAAATCTTTGCAAACTGATTAATCCACTAATTTGTCTGACTGATAGAAAACATTAGTCTTTGTATAAAGGTTGGAACAATGTCAAATATCATGCCTCACAGTTTAGGAAATATCCTTCATTAGGAGAACACATAATATATAATTAACCACATATACTATTCTATAATTAACATGTTCTTTGACTAATTCTCTTTGAGATAAAGGATTAATGCACTAATTATCCAACCAATGTAAGTAGAATGCTTTTTCCTCCAAAGTTAATAGTGCAAATAATTAAATTGTGAGCATCATATATTTTTAACATAAAAGAGCATTGCGAGTTAATGTAATCACTAAAAAGATTTTTGATTGAACACATAAAAAGTAAATAAATAAACAAGAAATCACCAACATGCTTCAAAGAAGAAATCCATTTATTCAGTTTATACTCTTCAGGTTTTACATTTTGGGTAGCGGTATCTAAATCAGATTTAATTCATAATAACTGCATTCATGTTTTAAACTGTGTACTACAGTTTCATTTGGATTTTAGTAAAATATATGGGTTTCTCATGCAGAGGAGTGGATGACATACATTGTCTGTATACATGACTTGATGCACACTCAGGCCCTGGCTTAGATTAGGCTGCAATTATGCGGCCTAAAGTGCATGTTTTGAGTTGCCCATATCTTAAGATACGTTACAATCAAAATAATTACTTTTGGCCACACATAACAAATTTGTAAAAATCTATAACAATGTAAAGAAAGAGGTTTGTAAAGTAAAATGGAGCAAAGAAACCACAGCAATTACAAATATTTACATTGTGTGATACTCATACATGCTGTATATACTGAGTTTTGGTCCATAAGCACAGCGCAACATACTTTCTCCACAATATGTATGTATGTTTCCCTGCTGTTACAGTGAATTATCTGCCATATGAGTCTGCATTTCTAGATAGATCACCACTAAGAAATTTACACTTATACCAGATCCAGGAGTTTTGGCACAATTAGTGTAGCTTTGTGGATTATGAAGGCATGTATATGCCAGCCCCTGAATCCCAAGAGAAGGTCTAAATAAGACACAGAAGAACCACAAGAGTTACAAAGACCAGGGTTTTTGGAATTGGTAGCACATGGAGCTGGGAAGACGATTGTGTGGTGAAGTAGGACAGGGAATTCCAAGCAAAATAAAAAAAAATATTGGGAATACTTGATGGAATTTGAGTCCAAATTCCACCTGAAAAACATAAGAGATTGCACAGCCAACTGCAGAGTCTGGTTAGTATTCTAGAAAAATTCTCTAAGCTCTAGAGTTAATTAATTAAAATGTAATTCTGTATGCATGATGAGAATGTTGTATTGAGCTAAAGCCTTTACACAATCTTTTCTAGATAATTTACATTTATCATCAATTTGTTTATCTATCATGCTTCACCAAATTCTTTGTAATACCTCAGTATCATAAGATAAATTTATTTCTGCATGTATGATGTACATTACATCATATATGATGAAGATTATGGATTAAGATCATGGGCAGCACGGTGGCTAAGTGGTTAGCACTTCTGCCTCACAGCGCTGGGGTCATGAGTTCAATTCCCAACCATGGCATTATCTGTGTGGAGTTTATATGTTCTCCCTGTGTTTGCATGGGTGTCCTCTGGGTGCTCCGGTTTCCTCCCATACTCCAAAACATACTACTAGGGTAATTGACTGCTATCAAAATTGACCCTAGTCTCTATCTCTGTCTGTGTGTGTGTATGTTAGAGAATTTACACTATAAGCTCCAATGGGGCAGGAACTGATGTGAATGAGTTCGCTGTACAGCACTGCGGAATCAGTGGCGCTATATAAATAGATGATGATGATGAAGATTACATCTTCTACATCACTTATGGAATTGAATGATTATTAAAATGTTTTCATGTTGATATTTTAGAAATTGGTGGCAAGAATAGAGAGCTAAAACACCCAATACTATAAATTAATAAAGGAGGGCACAGCCGTACTCCATGGTGCCTCCTGGGGCACGGAGACCCACCATCCCCTCTTTTCGTTCAGTCGGAAACCTGTGCAAAGGCAAGCCCTGTATCTCTCTGCACAGGCAAGATCAACACATACAGCAGTGCCATAGGAGCACCGAAAGGACTGTTGGGTATTTTATGACATTCACTATCATGAGCTCTGTTCCATGAACAACAGCACAAGATGAGTATATTGTGAAACCATTATGCTGTTTCTCTGTCCTTTTTTGACATGCTGCTGAATTGTTTTGATCTAATTTGCTGCCATGGATGATATAATGGAACGGCTCTATATATATATATATATATATATATATATATATATATATATATATATATATATATACATACACACACACATACATACATATGGAAATTGTTGAAACTTGATTGACACAAAGCTACAGTAAGGGTAACTTGCGAGCATGGTATTAAATATGAAGTAACCCATAGGATGCAATGAGCAATGTGCTTTATTTCTGTCCAGTACAGGTTAGCAATGAAAGCAATTGTATAATTGGTTGCTAAGAATTACTTTGGCACCATTGTACTCAATCACCCCCACATAATCTTTCATTAATACTATTCTATAATGTACTTTGACCAGGTGTTCACTTGTTTTCAGTACACAGAAATGAGTATAATGCATATGTCTGATTTCTCCTTGTACTTCACTGATGGGTCCATGAAAAATAAATGAGATAAATGATAAATGTAGATTTATGTTGCATATTGCTGCTTGCATTAGTGGATCGTTTGTTTGAATTGCAGTTTGATATGCTGCGGGGCAATGCTTTTTTGAAGTCTCATTCATAGGATTCATTCAGGCATCTCCTACTGACATGTATTTCCTTAAATTATAATGTAGTAAAGGATCTTGTAATAAGCGGAAACCTCAGTGATAAAAATCGCCATCTCTCCTAAACCGTCACCTCTGAGATGCAGTCTCTGGTCGACTCATTTTAGCTAATCCCTAGGATTGGGATGTCTCAAAAGAGAGGTAAGAATACAGGTATATACATTGTTTCAAATACTGCTTTGTGCCATTACAGTTTCAGAGAGAAAACATGATGGGCCTGAGTTATTAAGGAGAGTTATTAAGAAAAATATAAAAAGATAGTTGGGATAGGGCATGTCCTAGATCAACTTTAAATTTCAGCGTAAACATAAAACTGGCTGCTTTTTCATGTAGCACACAAATACTGGATAGTTTTATGTTTACACTGAAATTTAAAGTTGATCTAGGACATGCCCTATCCCAACTATATTTTTATATTTTTACTTTGCTCTCCTTAATGACTCAGGCCTGATTTGTTCTAAGACCTGAACATGTACTACTTCTAGAACATGGGGCATATCTGAACAAAATCCCCCAATACAGTAGTGGATGAATGTGAGTAAATGTTTGGAGCCAATCAGAAAAGTCTAGGAGCCAACTTTACATTATAACAGATGGTTGGGGAAGAAGTGTACCCATTAATAAATAAATAAGTATATATATCTATATATATATATATATATATATATAGATATATATAGATATATGTCATAGGTACAACAGAACGAAGGCGCAATGGTGATGTTAACAGATATTGCTGAACAAGGTGGGTAAAATATAAATAAGCATATGGATTCAGTTCAACTCTCTGGGTTGGTATCCAACAAGATATACAATTAATCCAGTCTTAATCCAAATGTAGGACAGAATGACCAGTCATATCAAACATGAATGTGCAGGATTCCACTCTGATAGCAGGGTGGAATAGAAGAGTTCATGTGCAACTTATATACGCTTTGCTAGGCCGCTGTAACACAGCTTACAATTTTTCAATCAATTGTCATCAGAGGACAGAATTGTGCAAGAGGTGTATAAAATAATTCAGTTCATCAGATAATACAAATCAATAGATGAAGGCGTACCAGAAAGTAATATAAAACCAGCTTATCTGTATTGGGGTCTCCAGGAGGGAATCCCAGCTCCACCTAGTGGATCAGGAACGGACAACAGCAACGGCAGTATACGATATTTCTTAGATACGGCAGACGTTCCAAGTGTACACACTGCTCTCAGACTCCAATCAACCAGGTAAATAGAGATAAAGGAGCTATATAGTGTAGTAATTTATGTATACCAGATAAATATAAAAAACCCAATAATTGGGAGCGTACCAGAAGATAATATAAAACCAGCTTATCTTATAAAGATATATATATATATATATTTACGGCACACTCATGTCCTGCTGCTGTGATCATTCCGATGATATGATAACAAACAGAGTACACATGGACAAGCAGAAGACGAAGGTTGAATACAGAAAGGAACTCAGACCAGGGCCATCTTTTCCATTGGGCATGATGGGCAGGTGCCCGGGGGCCCCACAGACAAGGTGGCCCCATAGGCAGGGCTCTTAATTAGAATAAATAATCCTGAAAAAAAAAAAACTGAAAAAAAAACCTTCAAGGGTCACTGAACAAGTACATCTATCTATCTCTATATATCTATATCTGTATCTCTAGACATCTATATATATCTATCTCCATCTATCTATCTATTTCTATCTATCTATATATATATATATATATGTGTGTGTAGGGGCCCCGGTGCACTGCTTTGCCCAGGGGCCCATAATGTTGTTAAGATGGCCCTGACTCAGACCCTAGTTGAATGTTAAAACACATCTGAAGGAAAACCCAGTCTAAGAGAAAACAACTTATGCACAGACAACTTGTCTGCAACTTAGAAGCATAAGGGTCCACTATTCAGCAGACACTTGGGGCTAGATTTACTATCAGGCGTGTTTGTAAAGCCGCCGACTTTCGGCGGGTTTGCCGGCGGTTTAGCCATCGCCGGATTTACTAACGCTAAACCCGCCATCCAAACGGCCAGAAATGATGTTTTCAAACCCGCCTCTGTATAAAGCGCCGTGACGGTTTCAACAATGCTCCACATACAAACAGCCGGATTTACTATTAGGGGGTTTATAAAGGCGCCGGAAAACCGCCATTCAAAAGACCAAAATGAAAGCGCTGCTTGTGAGCGGCGAGATTGTGCAAACAGTGTGCTGTTTGAGGTATTTGGTCAATCTGAACAGAAGGGAAAGGGCCATTTCATGTGCAAAGTTTGTCCCTTTGGGATTGTATATGTTAAAAGGCCAGTGTCTTGTAATGGCAGTGTAATTTGGGTTTCTTTTTCTCTTCTGTTTTCCCACGATGCAATTTTTTTACTAAGTTCAACATTTGTTTAATATTGCAACAAATCCCTTAACAGAGTGTAAAAGCAATTTTAACTGTACTCAATAAAGAATGGGTTTCTGGCTGATGACTCCTCTGCTGCATCCTCACACATCTGCACAGCACAAATTCAGGCACAAACCCACTAGTAGAGGTGTGTTATAGCGTACATTTGTACTTTGGTAAACCAGGTTCAGCTTACTAGAATAATCTGGTGGGGTGGTTATGTATGCACCTGAAAAGGGGTCTGATATTATCCTGGCTGGCTGTTTTATACATAATCTAGCATTACATCAATTTACCCCACCGATTAGTGCAGTACACACTGAAGCAGAAGGGGCCTGTGTCACATCTGGTGATGTGCAGAGCACAGAGGGCGGAAGGCAGATTAGAGTCCGTCTCATTACAAACTACTACACAATAGGAAAAACATTTATTTCTCTAAAATGTGTTTGATGTGAGTGCAATGTTTGTGACAGTCAGAGGGCAATGTGTAAATGATTTGAGTGCCTAGTTTTTTAAAACATCACTATACTCTTGTTTAATTAGCAGAAAATAAACACTGACACCATAGAAATTTAACTGCATTTATTGCAGTACAACACAATAAATAATAAAGGATAATGCTTATACAAAGTAAAAAAAGCATGAGGCAATAGTCATGTGTTAGCGCTAGCGACGCCTTTTTGCTTGCATATCGCTATGTTTTGCCCCACTCTGTCCTCTCCCTGGCCCACCCCTGGTGCGAGCACCTCTCCTTGGAGGAGTACTCTGTGCCGATGTGCTTGGCGTACTAGCGGTACTTGTGGTGGCCGAGGAAAAGGGTGCAGGCAAGCGGGCAATGAGTTCTTGCTGCAGTTGGCCTGCCAGCCGGGTCAGGTTCGCATTCCCCTCGCGAACGGAGGAATTTAATGCCTCCACAGCCCCAGTCATTTGGGCCATCTGCAGATTGGATTGCTCCCAGGCATTAGCCAGACGATTGATTGCAGCAGGAATTTGGCTATTTGTGCGGTGTATCCGCCTCAACTGGGCCGCAATTTGGGAAATGTTGTGAGTTTGGCTCTCCATGAAGACTGATTGCTGCTGCTGGAAAGCACCAATAGACTGCGCCATTTCACGGGCTGGGTCCATACTCTGAGGTGCCGGCTGCTGGTGTGCTGGGGCTTCAGCAGGGCCAGGTGCAACATCCTGGAAACCAGACACAGGGGCATCCACTGTTTCCAGGGTGATTATGGTTTGCTCATCTGGCTCAGGGGACATTTGGAGGGACTCCACCTGAGGTGCCTGGTATGAAGAGGGCCCTGTGTATGAAAATGACGGTAAGTATATAGGATATAATATGTTTGTATATTGCATTCTGAACACTTGATAGGAAAGAATAATCTTTACAAACTACAGATTGTTTCACAATTTTTGCATTAATGATTTATTGTCCTATGCTACCTGCTTAAGGATGCACATATTATCCTTTTAATACCCAGTATCATATGAACTATGTATGGTTGAGGGGGCTAAAAAAGCATAGTATTTGTAACCTACAAATATTGTGATTTATTACGCAATATCTGGCTAGACCGTGCCTTGGGGTACACAAATCCTATTTCAGTCCTCCCTCTGTGTAGTACATGCTGGGTATTTTGACTTAACTGCGTGTGTAAAAAAGTGAAGACGTTGCCTATAGCAACCAATCAGATTTGAGCTCTCTTTTTGTAGAATGCAATAAATAAAGTAAAGGTATATTCAGATTGGTTGCTCTAGCCAACATCTCAGTTTAGTAAATGTAGCCCTAAGGTCGCATAGCACACCATATTTTAATAAAAAAAAATTTGCCAGCAACATTTCCACAGAAAAACAATTAACTCCATTATTTAGCACAAAAACATAAATCACACACCTGCTTGCTCTTCTGTGGCCGAATCACTGACTGAAGGTGGAGGTGTAGCTGTAGGAATGGGACTCAACTGTGGTCCAGGTGAATCTGGATGTATTAGAAAAAGCATACAATGTATTTGCAGCAAAAAGCCTTTTACAAATAATAAATCTTTGGAAGACATGTGTTTGCACATTAAAAAACAGTTATAAACAAAATTATTGCCCTTTACATACTGATTGAGTAAAAAAGACACTTTTACAATAAAAAAACATTTTCAATATTGTTAGCTTAAAAAGGACAAATCACTCACCAACTCCTTGGGCAAACGAGGGCGAATCTGTGTCTTGCACATTAATTCCCTCCACTATTTCACGGGGCATTATCTGCCGCAGCTCCTCCTCATAGCTGGTATATTCAACGCGAAGAGGGGGGCCACCACCCGTGCGTCTTGTGGACCTCTTTTCCTGGGCCATTTTTTCCTTCAACCTCCTCTTAATGTCCGAAAATCTCTTGCGGCAGTGCGCCACTGTCCTCTTTAGTGGGCCCACCGCGTTAACAGCGTCGCACACTCTCCCCCACAATTGGTGGCGCCGCCTTAGCGGAGTCCGGGCTGCCAGGTTCCCCAAGATCACCTCGTAGCAGGGAATGATATTGTGCACCAACACACAATTCTCATCATGTGAGAAGCGCACATTCCTCCCTGTCTTGGTCTTCCTGCTCTGTCCTGTCTCCTCAACCTCTCCCTCTCCCTCCTCTGACCCCTCAACCTCCATCTCCCTCTCCTCAGCCTCTGCTCCCCTCCTATCTCTGGACATTTTTACCCAGAAGACAGAAAAACACAAAACACTGAAGGACTTACAAACACAAAGAACAAACTACACTACCTACAGACACACTCTCCACACAGTCACACACAAGTAACACAGACAGAGGACAAGTCAAATACAAAAAATACAAGACAGAAAATAAATGAGAAAATAAATGTACAAAACAGGAAAAAACCACAGGACTACTCACACTTCAATCAGATATCGCTCCACCAATCCACCAAACACCAACTCTCAGCAAACCACTATCCTCCAAACTCCTCTCACAAAACTCCTCTAAACCCTATCAGAGAAAAAAGTGTCAGGCCAGTGGTTTATATAGGGCTTGTGATGTCAAATCTCCTGAGTTTGAAAATAGCCAATAGTAACAGGCCAGGAGACAGGTGTAATTTTCAAAAAAACCGCCTTTACACAAAAGCGCCGTCATTTAAAGCAAAAGCGCCATGTTCTATTCAAAGCCGCCGGCGGCTTTGAGCATTACATCCCGCCGTTACATCGCCGGCGGCTTCAAATTGAAGCTGAAATGCGCCCATTAGTAAATCCGGCTGTTTGCAATGCAAACACGCCGGAAAACCGCCGCGATGCATGGCGGTTTGAAGCCGCCATGCATCACGCCTGATAGTAAATCTAGCCCTTGGACTCCCTTATTATAACAGATCCCGCCACTGAGCAGGATTAATTATCCCAGCTCTATTTATAGATTATAAATTCCACTGCAACTTCGCTCTTCTCTAATAGAATGGTCAAGTGAAGATGTGTTGTTTTAAGGGAAATAAATAAATATGACAACATGAACACATGTTGGTCCTCTGTAAATAAACTGATTTTTTTTTAAAAAAAACTGTTCGCTAAAATGTGGTTAGCTTAAGAACTATAAGCTATAAGAGCTGTCATTGCATTTTATTACAGAGCTTTTATACAGCTCTGTGTATTAACTTCACCAATTTATTATGCTGCTGTGCCAGCAATGATAGTTAGCTCAAAACTATTGTTGGTCAGGGAATCTACCACCTCACAAGCATTGTCAGACTGGGGCATGAAGGGCCCACCGGGGGACTGCAACGCTAGCGGCCCACCAGAGGGAGTGTGGCCAGCCATCATAGAGGCGAGAACAGACACTAGAGGGGGAGTGGTCAGCCCACAAAGGACAGCTGGCACCATAGTGCTAGCTTTACTATATAAAGAATGTAGTGTGTATATGTAAAAAGTACACAGTCTTGACCTGCCCCTTAGTTTGGGCAGAACAGTCACAAAAAATAGGGATTGTCCCACTAGACCAGGCTTGGTTAACCTGTGGCACTCCAGGTGTTGGCAAAGCATGCTGGGGCTTGTAGTTTCACATCATATAGCAGCTTATTGCTGGAAGGGTATACTGGGACTTGTAGTTTCACAACACCTGGAGTGCCACAGGTTAGCCAAGCCTGCACTAGACTCAGAACATTTGCAGACTGTCCTACCTGTTCTTGTCACTTTTACCACCTGTGGCTGCTGGTTTCTTTAGTTGCGGCTTGTCTGGGTCCTGGAATGTTGGGGGCCCTATTTGGAAAAAATAATGGGTACATTTAGAAAATTCCAACCAGCCCCGGCATTAAATCAATAGGACCTACAATTAATACTTAGGCCTTCCTCCAGCTTCAACGTTAAAGTAATAGTATTCCCATTTAATAAACCTATTTCACTCCCTCCAGACAGCTCCTGCAATAAATTAATCCCATTTACGTATAATAAATATACCTATTTCCCACAACCGTCACTACCATTAAATAATTCATATTCACATTTAATAATTAGACCTCATGCTCCTCAAACTCAACTCCACATTCAATGAATAGCCCCCAAACCACCCCATGTTAAATTAATAGTCCCCACTATAAAATTAAACTTGCCCCACCTTCATCCTACAAACAAAATAGCACACACACACACACACACACACACACACACACACACACATTACATTGCCACAAGCCCTCTGTGCCATCACACACATATTACTGTGCCCTTTCATCAGCATGCTGTGCCTCCTTATGATCACACTGCACCCTCCATGCTGCTTTTGCACCCCCCTTCTCCTGGCCCCCCTTATCACACTGTGCCATGCTGCTTTGGTCCCCCTTCACACTCTGCCATGCTGCTTTGGCCCCACTTTCACACTCTGCCATGCTGCTCTGGCCCCACTTTCACACTCTGCCATGCTGTCTGTGCTCCCCCTTTTCACACTCTGCCATGCTGTCTGTGCTCCCCCTTTTCACACTCTGCCATGCTGTCTGTGCTTCCCCTTTTCACACTCTGCAATGCTGTCCTTTTTCACACTATGCCGTGCTCCCCCTATTCACACTCTGCCGTGCTCCCCTTTGCACACTCTGCCGTGCTCCCCCTTTGCACTCACTGCCGTGCTCCCCCTTTGCACTCACTGCCGTGCTCCCCTTCCCCGTGCTCCCCCTTCACTCTGCCATGCTCCCCCTTTACTCTGCTGTGCTCCCGCAGAGAGGAGTCGGGGAGCGCTGCAGTCACGTAAGTATTCTTTCTTTTTTTTAAAGTTTTCCGGTTCCCCCACCAACGAAGAGTGGAGCGATCAGGGTCGGGGCCTACCAGTGTTCCAGTCCGACTAATGAGGTAGTCAAGTGTGAAAGCAGGGGATTGTATCTAGCCTCCCACAGCTTGTGTATTATGCAGGTAAAACCTCCTTTTTTGAAACTTAGTAGAGGTAATTAAATTGAAATAACTCCTTCATGGTCAAGGTATAGTAGGACCTTGAAGGATCAGCAGAGCCTGATTGTCTTGTAGAAAACTAATGGCTAGGGCTCTCGGGGCCTCATAATGTGAGTCTGACTATATGCTGTAGTTTTATTGGTGTGAGCCTATTTAAATAATCTGTTATAGTTCCTTATTGCGGGTAAGGTTGTAGGTAGTCAAAGTTATTCAATAGTTGGATTCAATGATATTCTATCTATCTATCTATTCACATACACACATGTAGGGTTTCATAGGTATAAATTGACAGATGAGCGCTCTCACTAAGTATAAATACATAAAGAAAAGGAGCGCAATTGTAAAACGAATGATGCTGTTAAATGGTGACAGCTAGGAATTAATGTATATGATGATGAGTGTGAACCTGTGATAATTTGGGCTGTGTATTGAACGTCTTGAAAAGAACATACACAATGACAGGTAATATAAATAATGGTTATAGCCTTTTGCAGAGTATGTAGCAGTGGAGCTGAAACGGAAATAACAGGTGCCACAATCCAATCACATTTCTTACCCTCAAAACAACTAACTATTCTTACCCTAGTCTTTATGATGAGCTGGATTTCCTGGGTAATCTCCGTCCAAACTGTTCCTCCTGGTCACTGCGAACGACTATAACCATTATTTATATTACCTGCCATTGTGTGTTTTTTTCAAGACGTTCAGTTACACAGCCCAAATTATCACACTTTCACACTCATCATCATATACATTGATTCCTAGCTCTTACCATTTAACTGCATAATTCGTTTTACAATTATGCTCCTTTTCTTTATGTATATAAGCATGTAGGGTTGCCTTAAATAAGCAAATAACTTTCCAATATGGTCAGGATCTGTCATGTATAAAAATGTTAGACTGCATCGGTTGCCTATAAATATGGCTAGCATGGTTACAAGAGGTGACCTGATTGATTTTTAAAGTTTGAATGTTAGATTTTTAGGGTAGTTTGCAGGAGCTTCAGTGACGAAGACTCAAATTGCTAATGTTTCACGATCAAGGTGATGTCAGCATGGAACTCAGAGGGAAGAACATCATCAGCATAGAGCAACAGCGGGTAGTGCGTACTCCAGGACAGTGATAACGATGTATTAATTAGATGGTACATACAGGCCACCCAGGCTGCAGATTATATTGGTTTTTCCATATATTTCATAACTATCTTTATATACATTACATGAAAAAGGGAAAACAAAATACACATTCTAAGTCTTTTTTGTTGAAAAATTAGTTTTTTTCTCCAATGTAAGAGATGTTTCTTTTAAAAGCTACTGCTTTACATTGTCAGATGCGCATGTTACTAATAGTCTGGATAATTTGACCACTAGGACAGGTATATTTTATTTTTCATATGAATAAATAGAAACATGAAAATGCAGTCAAATTGTATAATAACTAGGTGGAGAGTTATTTCATGTTACTCTATGTAGTGCTCAGAGACACCTGCTTATCAGTATCTCTTCATTAGTATTCAGGTGCTGGGAGCTCTATATATATATATATACAGCCATCAATGCCTGTTTATCTAATGACATAAGATTTGAACACAAGCTTATAGTATTGGCCTGAAATCTGAAGTTGGGTGGAATTGAAGTATTTTTGTTCCTAATGACCCATACCTCAGAGTCTTCTATTGTAAACTAAAAGCAAGAATGTATTAAGTATTGATGGGTAGGATAAGATTTGACAATTGAAGCGCTCTCCCATGAGACTCACTTAGGATAAGATGCACATATGGTGACTTGACGTGTAATAGTATGTTGTACATTTACAACCTTTTACAGAGTCACCTTTAGCGTAAAGAGGGAAAAGCATCAAGGGGTTAATGGGTTAATGGGCTCTCAAGAGATAACTTTTGTGATTAAGGAAAAAAAAGAGAATACCCAAATGCTCACAACACTGGTTTATATACATCAAAGAGAGGAGAAAACATGTCATTACTTCTGTAAATGCAAATGTAGACTGAAGGTACAACAGTCACTGCCCTCACTAACACTAATGGCCCTTGATGAGTCCCCAGCGTATGTGTAATGCAACGTCTATACATTGGATAATTCATGTCAGCACTAAAACAAAGCCAGTGTGATAGAAATATCTGTCATCACTGCATTTGTTGTGAATCTGGAAGCTTGTGGTTTGATAGTTATAGAATGTTTAGGCCATCTACTGGCCATTTGAAGAATTGTATTAATGTGCTGTAAAAGTCTTTATTCTGTATAACATTGGGGTTCTATATTCATATTAAATGCAGTGGCAGACTGGCCATGGTGTCAGCTTGCCCAATGGCAAGTGGGTCCCTTATGAAGTGGGTCCCCTTAGACGTTAGACAATATGTTAAAATTGTTAATGACCTTTTAGTGGCTTGAAAATATAATATAAATTCCAATATTATTACTGTACGCAACTAATATTTACGTTATATTACTACTTTAATAAAAAATCCTTTTTTCCGATAATATAAGAATATAACAAATAACTCTAAAAAAATAATTCTGATTTGGGTTATGTGAGGCTGACCCATACGTAATATAGGCTCGGATCTTTACTATTGCAACTGTCAATGAAGTTTAGCAGGAATCCCAGCCTGGGATTGTGATGTGCAGCTGGAGTCAAATTTGTATCAAGCTATTGCATACATTGCAAAAACAGCAAACATTCTTCATTGCGTCGGCCTCAGTTTGGGTGTGTGCTTCATCTATTCAAGTTGATTCAACACAAGATAATTCATGCATCAATCATCATTCATCAATCAGTTTAGCATTATTATTGGGTATTATCTGTGAGCGACTTTCACAAGTAATGATTGTACAGGACAAGGGACTTTTTGATCTATTGACTGAAATATTACAGCATCTTAAAATTGAACCCAAAAAAATGTTTATCTAATAGTACAGATGACGCTGCAAGCTATCATGGCCAGTTTAATGGTTAACAAAGTAAAATTACTGATGTGGCTGATCAACATGTTCATATATCATCATCATCATCACCATTTATTTATATAGCGCCACTAATTCCGCAGCGCTGTACAGAGAACTCATTCATATCAGTCCCTGCCCCATTGGGGCTTACAGTCTAAATTCCCTAATACACACACACACACAGACAGACAAACAGACGAACACATAGACAGACTAGGGTCAATTTGTTAGCAGCCAATTAACCTACCAGTATGTTTTTTGGAGTGTGGGAGGAAACCAGAGCACCCGGAGGAAACCCACGCAAGCACAGGGAGAACATACAAACACCTCACAGTTAAGGCCATGGTCGGGATGAATTCATGACCCCAGTGCTGTAAGGCAGAAGTGCTAACCACTACACCCATATATATATATATGGTGCTATGCCCATGTCTTGAATTTGGTGATAACTGAAATAACAAAACGTTGTGTGCTTGCAGATTCTTTTTTCAAGTTGCTCCAGAATTTATCAACTTTTGTGAAAACATCATACAAGAGAATGACTGTATGGATCGAAGTTGGTGGAAAACATCTAGGACAAGAGAAAATGAAATGATTAAAGCTAATTGGTGAGAAAAGATGGTCAGGAAAATCCAATGCAGCAACGACTATATTTGGACATTTTGATGATGTCAGTACTTTTGTAAATCTATTGACATGCTTATCAATGATACAGGATTTAGAAAAGTTTGATGCAAAAACAAAACAAGAAGCAAATGTTTTACTTCAAAGTCTTCTAAAGTTTGAAACAATATTGACAGCTTTTGTATATATTTGAAACTACAGCCCCGTTATCAAGTTATTTACAGACAAGTGGTTTAGATATGTTTACTGCATGGAGTTTAGTAGCTTCAGCAAGAACAAAGTTAAAGGATCAGACAAGAACATTTGATAACGTTCACAGCAAGGCATTGGAGTTTGTAAATAAATATAATGACAAAACTTCACAGTTAAGGATGAAAATCAAACATTGGAAATTGACTCATTGGAAACAACATTGCTAGTTAAGAAGCAGAGGAAGAAAAGAAGACTGGCTGATGAGCTTATAGATGATGAAGGAAATTCCTGAGATTCTCTAGTTTATTTTCGAGTAAATGTGTTTAACTTAATAATGGATCGCATTGTCCAGTCACTAGGTTCACAAAAAGTTGTATAAAGATTTATCCTGCTTGCACCCAGCAAAGTTTAAAACTATGGCTTCCAGTTGCAACAAGTGTAAAATGTGTAGCACTTGTCCATTGTGTGTAATGCAAATTCTGGCACCCAACAGCCTTCATGACAAGGCATAGGATAACCTTTATGAACTTTATAAAGTCATCTCCACACTATCAATTACTCAAGTCCAATGTAAGAGGACATTTTCAAAGCTAAAGATCATAAAGATAAGGCTAAGTAATTCACTGTCTGAGTAGAACTTGGAATCATACATTAATAAAGAATTGCCAGATGAATTGGATACAGATTTGCACAATCATCTAGTGATATCAAGCAATTGCTCTTAATATAGTGGATTACATGAAATATGCTTTTGATCTACCTGTTACTTTGTAAAATGTTCAGTACAAGCACACTATTTAAAAATATCCACCATTTATTTAAAATAAATAACATTGTACAATATACTGTACATTGTAGTTGCTAAAAAAATATACATTTATTTCACAAACATATTAATTGTACCTTTGTTCCACTTATGTTTTTTTTTAAAATTTGTATTTATTTATCACAAAAATGAAATGATAGCCTTATAGTTGTGGGTGGGTCCCCTTTGTCTCCTGGCAACCAATATTTTTAGACCCAGTCCGCCACTGATTAAATGTATATGTTTTTTTCTTATAACAGAAATTATATTTTGTTTTTTATGGTTTTTGGCAATTTTGTGCAATATAATGAACACCTTACTTTATGACAACGTCCCTGTCACATGCAGCCCTGTCCTCACTAACATAATCACATGAGTGGACAGGTCACTACTTCCTAAAAGATCAGCACGCTCATCTCCTACTGTGATCATTCCGCTGATCTGATAAAAATCAGGGTACATTAGGTGAAGATTGAATACAACAGGGTGATCAGAGCGTAGTTAAATGCACCTCAATAATACACACTTGAAAGAGAACACCAGGCGAAGAGAAAAATGCAACTCCCCCTTTCTGCAACTCTGAACAGACTCATAACTTTTACAGCCCCTGTCACCAGAAAAACATTTATCTGAACACCATTCAAAATATAACCTGCGACTCTAACTCTGTGCCTGTTACTATATTGTACTAGTGACCTCCTCAACATCTCACACCTAACCATTTTATGCACGACCTAAAAACAATACAGGCATGAGTTTCAAGGAAACAAGTTGAGTCCTCCATTCTACCTGGTAACAGTTAAACACTTTAACAAAAGGGACTCTGAACTATTTATTTCAGTTTAAAGTGGACAGAAACAAACTGTTTTTCCAAAATCAGAATCTAATTCATTAAAGTTAATAATTGCAAGTCACTGAAAATACCTTTGCATAAATAGAGATTTGAATAAAGGTAGCTGGGTGGCACTGTGTGTATGGAGAAGACTTACTGTTCCTCCTGTGATGCAGACCTCAGCTCACGTCTCTCAGTTTCTGAACTGAGGGTGTATGTCTAAAGAACACAGATAGTGCTAGGTGTTCCAGTAAATGTGGTTTACAACACTAGGTGCTACTATAATTATATGCTTGGTCCTGCCTGCTAAGCATCAGTATCAAAGAGTGGAAGATACTTGTAGCCGTCATGAGCCAGAACAGGACACACAGAAAATCTATTTGTAAATATGGAAATCGAAAACACTATTTCATCTTTTATATCATTAGCTGGTGTAGAAAAACATGTATTTTGAGTGCTGTTAACTTTAACTGATATTATCTTTAACTAATGATATAATACATAGATTATAAACTTGCGAGCAGGTCCTTCTCACCTCTTTGTCTGTTTTACCCAGTTTGTTTATTTGTTTACTATGTTTGTCCCCAATTGTAAAGCGCAACGGAATATGTTGGCGCTATATAAATAAATGATGATGATGATACAGGTTTCAGCTATTCTAGGTGTTACAGAAGTATATCATCATCATCATCATCATCATTTATTTATATAGCGCCAACATATTCCGTAGCGCTTTACAATTGGGGACAAACGTAATAAACTAATAAACAAACTGGGTAAAACAGACAAAGAGGTGAGAAGGCCCTGCTCGCAAGCTTACAATCTATGGGACAATGGGAGATTGACACATGAGGTTAAGTATACATTTTGCATCTTGGCCCAGCCAGACTGCAAAGGTAGGGTGACTCATAAGCTAAATGATCCTGTCACACAACAATGTTGGTCCGGGGGTAGTTGTCTTGTGTGAAATTGTGTAACAGGCTAAAGGTAGTGAGGTTAAGATGGTGGTTGAGGAATATTATAAGCTTGTCTGAATAGGTAGGTTTTCAGAGAACACTTGAAAGTTTGTAGAACAGAGGAGAGTCTTATTGTGCGAGGGAGAGAGTTCCATAGAGTGGGTGCAGCCCGAAAAAAGTCCTGTAACCGGGAATGGGAAGTATACCTAGCAAAGTTTCTTCATCCCAGCTGCATGGACCAGTATCCATACATCTTGGAAACTTAGGATCTGCCCTTGTAATAAGAAATAACTTTTGCCAGTAAGGGTAACTGCCCTTATCTTCATGTTCAAGCTTTCCTGAATTCAATCAATGCATTGTAATGTTAGCCATGGGAAACTGAACAAGGCACTTCTTAACCAACACAACACTCACACAGTACCATACTTTGGTATTTTAATTTACCATACTTTCTTTTCACCATCCATTGCTTCTTTCAGACTCATCAGTCTTACAGGCTTGTAAGAAGTGGGAATATACAATATGCACTTACCGGAATCCAAGTACAATGCCGAGTATTAAGGTCTACCAACAAACAAATGTGTCATTAAAGATTTGTAAGGATTTCTGTCTTCAAACGCCAAAATACTGTAGCATGATGATGTTATCTAGTTTCTTCTAGAGTGCAGACAGAGACTATGATGTCATCCAGGTATACTAACAGACATAATATGTTGTAAAGGCATTGTGGCTGGATCACTTATAGTAATTTATTGTATAATTATATTTAAATTATTAGCGCAATGCGCCAATTTTTATAATTGCAAATGTACGGATTTTTTTTATATTGTGTGTATTTCAGTATAGGAAATGTATTTATTTTATAATATATTATGCCAGGCATTTGTTTGAAGAAATCTCTTGTGTAGCTTCAAGAAGAAATCTTCGTTATTAGACCTTTTTCATGTGAAGTGACAAACACTGTCTTTAGCCTAAATGCACCGCAGGAGTCATTATCTTTCTTTCATATGTAGTTTTCATCCTGTATCTTAGAACCTGTCTGAATAATGAAACCAGCCAACCACCAAATTTTAGGATATATCAGATTGGTGTGAAATTTGTTAACTTTGCATTGCATTTAAATCCAAGTTTGGAAAACAAATTGCATCGTGATACTAAATATCTGATGTAATATCTCAGGCTTTCTGGGGCTATTTAGGATCAGGGGGCGGTGTTACTCCCTACTAACATGTGTGTTAGAATGTGTATAAAAGGAGCACTGTTTGACCATGTAATGTATCATTTTCCATCTGACTTCTGGATCATTACCACTACCACAAAGTAAAAGTCTTTGTCAGGAGTCTTGAGCAATAAACCATCACTGCTTGAAGATTCTGCCTGCAACTATTACCTGCTGTATACTGTGACCAACAGATAAGAGCTTCCACTCTAATCCATTCCCCGGCTGTCCAATGTGGAACCCAGCATCTCTGTGTCAATGCTCTGCCCTCTACCCAGCAGTCCTGATCCATGATAAGCAGTCAGGAGGTACCAGTCAGCCCACAGCAAACTGGTATTACAACAGCTATACAAGCTTCCCCAGAAGTACACAGTTCTGAAGGAGTCCAATGGTGGCAGCCAAATTCTCCTACAACTAGTGCGCAGTTGGCATTCCCAGATGGCGAGTGTCTGGTGCAAGGTGATACCAGTAGGAGTGGTCAGTAACGCTCGGTTAATGAGAATGAGAAGGAAACCAAGATAAACTGTGCAGGAAGGACATCCCTCCGTCCCTCCGTCCCTCCTCCCCCCTACAGATCGTGTGGCGAAGTAAGCCCATTCGGTCACAGGCCTCATCGAAGTTCTGGAGATTTGCAAATCATAAAAGGTTCTGCCAAAGTAGTGCACTGTCCAGTGTTTAGAAGTATGTATATTTAAGGGCATTGCCAGTGCTAGGCGAAGCTTCAGCCCATGGCCCCTCGCCCCACCACTGAAGGGGGCATAGCTATTACATAAAATGGGCATAGCCATGACACTGACACAGTTATGGTGGCCCATGTGGCATGTCATTCAACTGCCTCCGCATTTCTTTGATCTGTAAATTCTTCACGACACAGTGTTAAATATGCACGGCTCCCAATTCAAGAAGAGCAACATACCTCCCATCTGTTACTGCAATCAGGACAAAGCCAAAGTGTGCTGTATGTGTGCTGCTCTCTTCCTTGTCATTCATTTCCCACCACTAACCCTGTAAGTCAGCCCTATTAATTTCTTCCTTCCATAACATCCTCCCCCTTCCATTTGTCATTTATCCCCCCCCCATTATTCTGTAATTCATTTCATGCCCACATAATTCTTGCCTATAATTAATTCCATTAATTCCCTACTCCTGTCCTCCAGTGTAATACATTTTCCACTTTCACTAGCTCCCCAGTAATCTCCATACCCTCTAACTTCCCTGTTATTCATCCTCCTGACTACAACTCAAAGGAGGCGGTCAGCAGAGGTCAGTCTGTGTGTTCATGTGATCATACCCAATCCCGCTTCTCGCTTCTGTCTGCTACTAGTAATGCACATGGCTGTCTAGGGATCATTGCTTTCACTACTCACACTTTAATGCACACTACAGTCTACTGCGATGAAAAACAGAGTTACTAAAGATGTTGGGTTTTTTGGTGGTTTGAAACTGCTGCACATCTCTACAATTTTTCTGTGGTTTAGTGCAACAAAGTGCCACATTTACTATAGGATGGTTTAAGGCTGAAATGCCAAACCACCAGCAATGTGCGGAAGTTAACAAAGTCCAAAACCGGTGGTTTGTATGAAAAGCGCAGCATTGGAAAACAATTATTTTCTTGGCAGTTTACTATTGACTAGCTCAAATCACACATGATATCGACCTCACTGACATTATAAACAACTAGGGTCTGATTCATTAAGGAACTTAAATTAAGAAGTTTCTTATTTAAGTCTCCTGGACAAAACCATGTTACAATGCAAGGGGTGAAAATTAGTTTTCCGTTTTGCACATGAGTTAAATACTGACTGTTTTGTCATGTAGCACACAAATATCAACTTTAAATTTCAGTGTACGAATAAGCTATCAAGTATTTGTGTGCTACATGAAAAAACAGTTAACATATGTGAAGTATAAGAAGCAAGGCTCATGTTAAATGAAAATACAGTTTTTAAACACTCAAAAGGCATTTCTCCTCTCTCTCAAACTTGTCTTAGAGGACCGGTTTCCTCAGGATATAGGTTTCATGACACCCAGGATAGCCAGGCAAAACACCCATTATACACATGTCAGCATCACAGACCACTTGCACATTAAGGGACTAGTAGCGGGGAAGATCGATGTAAACCTCTGCTCTGTAGTGAGGTGGTCTCAGTCCAATTTCCCAACTTTAGATAGCCCTGGTAGCTGCACCTCACATGATCTCTTTAAGGGCACACCAGAAAGTAAGTATTGACGTGCTGTTACGAGCCACTGCGGCCCAGCTGGAGCTCTTGCTGGCCACTTCCCAGCTGCTGCCCTGGCAGCCGGGACATCACTTCCGCCCACAGCATCCCAGCAGTTGTCAGGGTGACCAAGATGCTCCTCTTTCTCAGCTCCTGGTACCCGTCTATTGTGTTCCAATTTTTCTGCCTCCTACCTCTGCGCTATGGTGATTGCACATAAGCCTCTACCACACTAGAGTTAAGTTCTGGGGGCATCCAAGTACCTGTGAGTGCAACTAATTTGGGATAAGCAGCTGCTTTAGGTGAAGACCTCTTACCATCAGTTCTAAAATCTTATGTTAGTAGCTGTTAGCCATAACAAGTATCCTCTGGAGGAGAGAGCATATTGCATGATTTGCTTCCCTTCTGTAGATAGCAGAATATATCCAGGAAGTCTCCATGGACTAGGAGGGGAGTTTTTAGTAATAAGGTCCCAGGTCCATAAGAGGGGGACATGATCAGACCATGTAATGGGGAGAATATCGATATTGAAAATTTGTTGGAGAGACCATTTGACAGAGAGTAGTAGGTCAATACATGTGTAGAAGTTGTGAATGTGAGAGAAAAATAGGAAGTCTTTAGTGCCACGGTATTTAGCTCTCCAAGCATCATAAAGATCCTACTCGGCAAGTAGTCATTTAAAGGGAGTAGACAAAGTAAAATTAATGTTACTTGTAGGTTTGGAGACAGATGAAAATCTATCCAGTTTGTGATTGGGGAATATATCGAAGTTCCCCATGATTAGTAGTAATTCTACTCTGTCTTTATGGATTTCTAAGCAAATTTAAGCCAGTGAATTAGATCGATATGATAAGATTGCTGGGAGAGGCTGAAGGTAGAAGTTTACTGAATAAATTGATAAGAAAAAGGGAGGTTACTGTCGCACTGATTAGGGAATGACCCTCCAATTTAAAATTCTAAAGAAAATTCGTATCTCATCTGGAGGGGTGCTACCAATAACATGTTTATTATAGTTCAAAAAAAGAGGGAGGCTAGAGGTTATTTATGGTGCACAATGTTTCCCATATCTCAATTATTATGACACAACATTAATTAAAATATATCCTTTATTAGTATATTATATAAAATGGTCTTCTTAAAATAGCGTGAAATTTAATGGGATTAAGTGAATATATGAGTTAAAACTCTGAGTGTGCAAAAACTTCTCTGAATTAGTTAATGACCTTTGCAGTATTGTTAATCTTGTAGGTGTATACCATCCAAATTAAGCTATATTTTCTATATCCCTAACCAATTTTATATTGATAACAGGGATTTGTTGTAACATGTATAGAGAGTCAGAAGGATCATTCACTGAGACTCTTATTTTTAATGGCTTGTAAATTGGGAATACTATATACCATTATATAAACCTAAATAACAATGGTAACAACTGAATATAGGATCTCCTATGTAGAGTATAAAATTCTACCTATATAGAGTCCATTCAGATAATATTCGGTTTATAGCTAAACTATCGCTGCAGTGCTGTGATCTCCTTATTGTGAGGTCCTTGATAAAGCTAAGCAAAACGCGCGTCGGGCAAAACTCTGTGTGCTTGCTCGTACTTCTATAAAATATAATATGACCTTAGTTATGCAGGGCTAGCAGAATCATTAGTATCCTATAGTGCAGTGAACCATAGAACCGAGGGGTCACAATAAGGAGATCACAGCACTGCAGCGATCTCCAGAGATGAGACCAGTTCTTCCATTATGGGCTCGATGTGGTCAGTTCATTCACCTAGCTCCACAATCTCATTTTTATTTTCTTTTACTGTCTTTCTGAATTCAGAGATTGTCAGATTTTAAAGGAGTTATTAAGAGATGAATGGACCGTAACGTGACAGGACCATCCATCTCCAGGAATGGGGTTGGAATCCTGACAAACTGATGGAGATTGTTGAGATAAAATAGGAGAACTAGGTGACGGCTCTCAACTGGGATTAAAAGTAATTTGTGATGGGTTTTGTTTTGAATATGAGGATCCTGCTTTGGCACCAAAGAAGTGGATTGGAGGTGCAACTTGGGTGGGTTTTTACTTTTTTTGGAGCCATTTTGGGAAATATATGTTGTTTATTGTTGTATATTAGAAAATCGGAACTTAAATTGTGTTCAGGATTTTTGGAAATCCGTAACTTAAGTATCAGTTGTAAGAAAAAGATACAAGCTAATTGAGAGGGTTATCAGACTTAGGCTCTAATGTATGTATTACATAGGCATTACATTATATCTAAAAACATTTCCAGAATACGCACATATCTCACACAAAACACTGCAAAAACCTTAATTCATGCACTCATTATCTCCCGCATCGACGATTGCAATTCCCTCCTTACTGGTCTTCCCAAAATCAGACTCGAGTCCCTACAATCTATTTTGCATGCAGCAGCTTTATTGATTTTCCTTGCAAACTGTTCTTCCTCTGCTGAGTCACTCTGTCAGTCTCTACATTGGTTGACTGTTTTTCAATGAATCCAATATAAAATTCTTCTACTAACATACACGGCCGTCAACAAAATTTCACCAACATACATCTCCTCACTTGTCTCAAAATATCTCCCAACTCGATATCTCCGTTCTGCACAAGATCTGCATCTCTCTTCCACTCTCATTACATCCTCCCATTCCCGATTGCAGGACTTTTTTCGTGCTGCACCGATTTTGTGGAATTCCCTTCCTCGCACAATAAGACTTTCCTCTAGTCTTCAAACTTTCAAGCGTTCTCTGAAAACCCACATCTTCAGACAAGCTTATAATATTCCTCTACCACCCTCTTAATATCCCTGGGTTACCCTATAACCACCCTCTACACAGCTAACACAAGACAACAACCCTCTGACCAACATTGTTGTGTGACTGATCATACCGCCCACTCAATACTTTTTACCTTTGCATTCTAGCTGGTTGAATGTGCAATATGATGTAGCACGTGCCCTTCTGTATCAAACTCCCATTGTCCCATAGATTGTAAGCTTCCGAGCAGGGCCCTCTTACCTATCTGTATGTATGTATTACCCAGTATTGTTTTATTAATGTTTGTTCCCAATTGTAAAGCGCTTCGGAGTTTGCTGGCACTATATAAATAAATGATGAGGAGGATGATAAGCATTGGGGCATATTCAATTGTCGCGTTACTGTTAAAAGTAACGCAGCCTGCGCATTATTACCTTTATTACGGTAGTTCTAAAGCCGGGGTTAAACTTACCGTAATAACGGTAATAGCTTTAACGTGGCATAAGCTCGGGGCTAATTGAATACCCCCCATTATGTCTAGATAGGGCACATTATTCAGTTGTAGTTCCATGTACAGCCACAGGAGGGAAGCAGCTGTGATGAATATTTGAAAAGTGTTAATCCCTGTTATCTGTTCTACTTCTGTATATTTTTCGGCCATCACCAAGAGTACCTTATTTGTACTATTTATAAGACCCTCTACTGTGCTGTACACTCTTGCTTTTGGGATCTCAAGGATGGTGAACTTTCCATAAACAACAACTGTAAGTTGGACCTAAGTTATTCCAAAAAGCCTGAACTTTTCTATTTTTATGTATATATATATATATATATATATATATATATATATATATATATACACACACACATACATACATACATACATACATACATACATACATACATACATACACACACTTTATTTAATACAAGACTAAACAATCTTACAGTTACATGTTAACTTGAGAAAAAAAATCACATGATCACTGATAACATAGATAAATATCTCAAGACAAATGGAAATGTAGAAATATAGATGAAAATCGATGCATTTCCAAAGGACCAAGGTATAACTGCTGAAAAACAGTGGACATAGTGGGATGTTCAGCCAGGGTTTTGTTTTATTTTTTTGCTTGTGGTAGCGGGAAGAGGAGGAGAGATAATAGGGTATAGTGGGGAAGGGAAAGATGACTAATGTGGACGGAAATGTGTAGAGGCTGGGAAGGGGGAAAATGGCTTTTTGGAGGCAATATTTATTATGAGAGGGCAAAAGCTCAAAACATAAAAGATAATAGGATATTGTTATGTGTAGTCCAAGGTTTCCGGATTTATGTAAAAGATTTAGCAGAATTGTTTATAATAGCGATCATGTATTCTATATGGTGTACGTACCAGATTCTCTTCCAGCTAGCTTTTATCATAACTGGTACACACTCACTCAGCACTGTACTAAGAATTTTTTGAACATTTAAATATACTACACTATCAGGCACCTTTTCTATTTTCCCAGACTGTTGAAAACCCGAATGAACATCAGACATTTTTAAGGACGACTGCCACCGGACTATATTTGGGGGAGGAGGGAGGGACGGGGGGTGGTGAAATCCTAATGTTGTCAATATATATTGTTCATCATTATTACATCATTAAATATGAGGTTGATATCGCTGCTAAATTTAGTATTAAAAAGTTTATATTTACTAAACTGAGGGTTTGAAAAAGTGGAGATGTTGCCTATAGCAACCAATCAGATTCTAATTAGCATTTATGTAGTACATTCTACAAATTGACAGCTAGAATCTGATTGGTTGCTAAAGGCAACAGCTCCACTTTTTCAAACCTGCAGTTTAGTAAACATAACCCTAAAAGTTAAAATGTCCTGTCCTTGGATCATATTCAATTCCAGCAAGCAATTTGATACATAGATCAATCTGAAACAAAGAGGGATTATGACAGTGGGTGGTCAATTGCAAATTTGTAGCTCATGTAATTTGTGTCATATTTTTATTGAAAGCGCTAGAAATATTATATAATCGGTTATTTGCAGAACCTTTAAGACAATTTGTGATGAGTTGGGTACCTTATACCGATGGCAAAACCGCCGACATTGGATCCCCCGACAGCATGAGACCGAAGATGTAATTGCCGACAGAGTGGTAATAGTGATAGCTTCAAAAACAGATGTCAAACAATTCAGAGGAATCAAGATCCCGGCAGCCTACAATGACATCACGTTCAAGGGCCACAGTCTGATTTGCGCTGTTAAGCAACTAATTTAATGCAGTATAATGTTCATTTTGTCGCTACCATAAGCATTATCCAATGCGATTATTGTGGTTCCAACGCACAAAGAGATTTAATAGCAAAAGATAGCATAATTTACAGCAAGACATGATGAATCATTAAAGGTATGACAATAAACAGGGAAGTATAAACCGAATACATTACATTACACAAGCGCGTCCTGGGCCCAGGTTTATACTCATCCTTGTAGTCTGCAGTCAGGAAGAGAGATATAACACTGGCCCAGGGTTTGCTTATATGCAGTTTGAATTAACATAAACAGTGATGATGTCACAAATATGCACAGATAGCACTCAGAGAGGTCTTCATTGGTCCAGGGATAACAATGTTCCAGTAGACTGCTGGTCATAGGTCAGTTCATTTGATCTCTTCTAAAAGGTGGGGGCAACTCACTCCAACCGTTGCTTAAGTATCTTCCTGCCGAATAACCAGATTAAACTGACCCATAAACAAAGTACTTTTGAGTATTATTCTCATATTGCTCATAACTTGCAACTGCTAGATGCGATCGCTACACTGTTGAAGCTGGGTTAATGCTGGTGAAATAAGCTTTAATATGAGACCAAACTCTTTACCTTTTACAGGATGTGGACCATAAATACCTTTACTATAATATCATCTATGTATGAAAAACATCTAATACATTTTAGTAATAAATACAAGTGGATTGGAACCTTAATAAATGTGTACTGGTTAAGTGTGAATGTAAATGTGTGTGTTACTAATCTGTGCGATTGCTTCATTACACGTGTGTACTAATTGCAATCGCACGGTAAAACAATATTCATTTATTTAGCCGACTTCATCCAATTATTTGGCTTTGACTTCCACAGAGGCGCTGGTTGTACAGTGCTGTAGGCTTTGTAAAGAACATTGTACAGGCAGCACTTCCTTAAATTAGCAGTTTAACAGCGTGAATCAGACTGTGGCCCTTGAAAGTAACATCATTGTAGGCTGTCGGGATCTTCATTTGTCTGTACTGTTTGACGTTTGTTTCTGAATAAAAAAAAACAGATGGGATCCGATTTCAGCTTTTTCATCATCAGGATAATGACTACCACCGATTTGTGACGTTAATTGTAATACAAGCTTCATAGTATATTTCTCGTCATGTACTTGTAACACTCAGAATAACTATCTGTCTTTTTAAAACAGGGTCATATGAACACTAGTTGAATAGCAAAATAGTTTCCATTAGTTATGAATTATTTAGACCCTTCAATTGGGTGCATGAGTCCGAACCAATGCTTGTAAGATATAAAAGAATAGAAGATATTCCACTGGGACATAGCATTTCTGATTCTTGTAAGTGCATTTTTCTTCTTTAATATTACTTAATAATGCGCCTTGATTGATTGGCGGCCTTATTTGTTCCTCGTCAGTGCCTCTGGATACACATAAGTGTCTATCTGTGCGTCATTGTAATTTTGTGTCAGTCAATGTGAGTCTGTCATTTTGAGTCTCCGGGTAACTAGGAGTCTATGCCTGTCCGTCAGTTCGTCAGTGTGGATATGCATGTTAAGAAACAGATTTTCTTTGAATTTAAAATGTGTGTATACTAAGGATTAAAGCACCTTTCCTAGTTTAAAATAAATTGTGATTAATACTATAAGGGAGGAATTCAATTGTGCACTATTACCGTTATGGTGTGCAGTAATACTGTTAGTACAGTAATTGTAATACTGATTTTTGCTCGCAGCCCTCGGGGCCGCAAGCAAAAATCAGTGTTAAAATATTAACGGTAATACTATTAGCACCACGTTATTCCTAGACTAACTTGGCTGAATTGAATCGGCCCCTAAAATGTTAGCACTACCATAGTCTTCAACTGCTTAATTAGATTGTAAGCTTTTCAGGGCTAGGAACACTTTCTTTTTGTAATATGTTTGAAATTGTGGTTATTGAATTCAAAGGTTGGTCAGCACGGTGGCTAAGTGGTTAGCACTTCTGCCTCATAGCACTGGGGTCATGAGTTCAATTCCCGACCATGACCTTATCTGTGTGGAGTTTGTATGTTCTCCCCATGTTTGCGTGGGTTTCCTCCAGGTGCTCCGGTTTCCTCCCACACTCCAAAAACATACTGGTAGGTTAATTGGCTGCTATCAAAAATTGACCCTAGTCTCTCTCTCTCTCTCTCTCTGTCTGTGTGTATGTTAGGGAATTTAGACTGTAAGCTCCAATGGGAAAGGGACTGATGGGAATGAGTTCTCTGTACAGCGCTGCGGAATCAGTGGCGCTATACAAATAAATGGTGATGATGATGAAGGTTGATGACTATGTATGTTGTAGGTATAGGAAGCAGCAGTCACAAGTATAAATAATAAATCCCAAATACTCTTTCCCCCAAAATGTTCCAGATGTAAAGCAGTACAATAGCATGCTTACATTATTTAAGAAGCCCTTTCAGAATAATGCCAACGTGGATTTTTCACATTTACTAGGACAATCTTATGATGACCTAATAAAACTTGAGACCACGAGCGGACAGCATGATCCATCATATACATGATAAAACAAACTCCATATATTCCATCCTGTCTGCAGTATATTATCTGTTTTATAGCGATAAGGTCAGTACTACCATGTCCTGCAGCTGCTGTAACCACATTTCATAAGATTCAATTAGAGTATTAGACCCATTTATTGAATTTCATGTTCACAGATCTTTTTGCTTGTGTGTCTATAGGGAAGCACAGCAGAGCGTGTAGAATTAATTACAGTAGGAACACATTATGCATGATTGTATGGCTGTGATGTCAGTTTTAAAATTGAACATGCCTTTTTTGCCTCATTATAGGTTTATTATTATTGTGATTTATAAGTTCTGATATTTTTGAAGTGGTTATGGATTTAATACATTATTGTTTGCTACCTGAGTATAATCATCTTTTGAGTTCTGGGGAGTCTTATAAAGTTATTTACTACTATTACTCATAATAAATAGGGGTCAAATGGACAATTCCTGAAAATGCCATTAATGTCTATAGACCCGCATGGAATTGACTTTAATATAGTGATTTTTTTTATTTATTTTTTTAAAAAAAAGCCTTTTAATAAATCAATAGGGCTTTTTCTATCATCTCAAAGGGTTACCGCTAGTGATAATGCTACAATCGCTGCTGGTAACTCCAGCTAGCGGAAAGATTGCCCTTGCATGGGGAAGCCTATTTAGCAAGTATCACAGAGGTACTTGTACCCCTGCAATATCAGTTCTGCTATTGCCATCTCAGGCATGGGCCTCCATTACCATCATCACTAGGGCTTTTGGTGTGCTAATGCCTACTTTGGGTTGGTCCCGCTTACAGTTGTTTTGGTTACGCTTATTGAGGTCACTTTAAAAAAATTACAGAGCCACTTCAGTTCCCAATCCACCTCTTATTCTAGTGGTCTATGTACAATGCAGATATTCTAGTGATCTACATACAATCAAAGGCAGCATTCTAGTGACTTGAAACCTATTAACAATAAAAGTAGTATTCTAGTGACCTATATTAGGTACAGGCAGAATTCTATTGACTGATATACAATACACAGAGCATTCTAGTAACATGTATGCAACACACAGAACATTCTAGTAACATGTATACAACACACAAAACATTCTAGTGACATCTACAGAATACAGATAGCATTATAGTTGTCACATACCAGGCTCTAAGGTCCTGTCATTTACCTCTTCGCTGTCTTTCCAAGCTGTCCCTGCGGTCCACAGGCTCTGCTGGTTTCAGATCTCTCTACAAGATGCTGCCCAGTCTGTCTCCACTCCAGAGATCCCTCCAGAAGCAGGGTATAGGCGCTGCCATCTTGGATTCAGTCACATGATTCCTCTCAGCCAATCAGGGGATAGCAGCCTCCACTCCAGATATCCCTCCAAAACCAGTTCCTGGGAGCTGTCATCTTGGATATAGTCAACTGATCCATCTCAGCAACTCAGAGAGCTGCTTCTGCCCAGCTGACCGCAGGCTCCAATCTGGAAACAACAACTACCATAAATGGACTTCCTGGAACCTTTATCTGTTGCCAGTGCAACATTGTATTTCAAAATGCCAACTTGCTTCCCAGCAGTCTTTCTAACCGTCCATCTCTGACAGTGCAGCCAGCATTCCAGTTCCAGCATTTCGGTTCCATTCTGGGTTCAGCAATTCAGTTCCTGCCTGGTCTCCTCTAATAGTTTATCAACACCTGTACTTGTCCTTTCATTTACTTGCAAAGGAACATAATCAGGCCATCCAGCTTTGTGTATCTAGTCACCAGCCTAACTCCAGAGACACAACCCAGTCTGGGTACAGACAGATCCTCAGGCATGACACTAGTGACCAATATACAACCTAGAAAGCACCCTAGTAACTGATATACAATACAGAGAGCATTCTAGTGATCTCCATATAATACAGAGAGGATTCTAATAAACTCTATACCATACAGAGTCCATTCTAGTAATCTCTATACAATAAATGGAGCATTGTAGTGACCAACATACAATACAGAGAGTATACTAGAGACTATGCATAATGTTGGCCTCCTAAATCTATACCGACAGATGCTGACTCCAGACCTATGAGGACTTTATTTTGCTCCAAATCTAATAATGCTGCATGTCTATTGGTGAGAAACAGTAGACCCCAGATCCCTGGTGCAGCCCTCTTCTAATCTCGGTTGTTGATAAAATGCAGACTCAGGATGTCTGGTGGCGACCAAAATGAATTACCCTCCCATATTGTCTGCCAGCATGATGTAGAAGAAGTTTTGAAGACTTCCTGCCTTTTTATAGATGGATAATTTCAGCTATTCACCATTTAGGAAACCTGCTGTAACTCTGATTGGTCAGTGCCATCTCTCAGTACTTGTGCAGCTGCACAGTGCATGGCAGCACCGGGTGGCAGAGATGCAAATAGTTAATGCTCCCTAGTCATTTAGATAAAGTTAAAAACACAACCAGTTACGGAGCATCCATTGCCTGTATTTTGGCCTCAGATGTGGCCATGCAATTTGTGGCAGCAGGTTGCCTGCCCAAAGGTGCAGATTGTGCCATCCTACCCTCCCTGTTAATACTCCCAGAGGAAAATTTATGAAGCTGTGATATTCTGGCAGGTTTGAAAAGTGGGGATGTTGCCTATTACAACCAATCAGATTCTAACTAGAGATGTGCACCGGCGACTTTTGGTGTCTCGTGTTTTGTGTTTTGGATTCGGATTTCCGTGATGTTTTGGGTTCGGATTTGTTTCGCAAAACACCTGCCGAAAGGTTTTGGTTCGGATTTAAGGTTTTGGATTCGGATTTTTTTTTAAAAAAGCATAAAAAGTTCAAAAATCAAGTTTTTGGGCTTATTTTCACTCCTACGCTATTATTAACCTCAATAACATTCAATAACAAGCATTTCCACTAATTTACCATGTATTCTGAACACCTCACAATATAGTTATTAGTCCAAAACGTTGCAACGAGGTATCTTTCTGGACTGCGTAGTGGAGTGGTCCCCACAATATAATAAGAAAACCATCAACTGGTCTTAATCGCACCAAAAAATGTACCTGGACTGCGTAGAGGAGTGGGTCACCACAATATAAATTAAAAACCCTGAACTTGTATGATTCGCACCAATAATGTACCTGGACTGCGTAGAGGAGTGGGTCACCACAATATATATAATAAGAAAACCATCAACTGGTATGAAGAATCGCACCGAATAATATACCTGGACTGCGTAGAGGAGTGGGTCACCACAATATAAATTAAAAACCCTGAACTTGTATGATTCGCACCAATAATGTACCTGGACTGCGTAGAGGAGTGGGTCACCACAATATATAATAAGAAAACCATCAACTGGTATGAAGAATCGCACCGAATAATGTACCTGGACTGCGTAGAGGAGTGGGTCACCACAATATAAATTAAAAACCCTGAACTTGTATGATTCGCACCAATAATGTACCTGGACTGCGTAGAGGAGTGGGTCACCACAATATATATAATAAGAAAACCATCAACTGGTATGAAGAATCGCACTGAATAATGTACCTGGACTGTGTAGAGGAGTGGGTCACCACAATATAAATTAAAAACCCTGAACTTGTATGATTCGCACCAATAATGTACCTGGACTGCGTAGAGGAGTGGGTCACCACAATATATAATAAGAAAACCATCAACTGGTATGAAGAATCGCACCGAATAATGTACCTGGACTGCGTAGAGGAGTGGGTCACCACAATATAAATTAAAAACCCTGAACTTGTATGATTCGCACCAATAATGTACCTGGACTGCGTAGAGGAGTGGGTCACCACAATATAAATTAAAAACCCTGAACTTGTATGATTCACACCAATAATGTACCTGGACTGCGTAGAGGAGTGGGTCACCACAATATATAATAAGAAAACCATCAACTGGTATGAAGAATCGCACCGAATAATGTACCTGGACTGCGTAGAGGAGTGGGTCACCACAATATAAATTAAAAACCCTGAACTTGTATGATTCGCACCAATAATGTACCTGGACTGCGTAGAGGAGTGGGTCACCACAATATATATAATAAGAAAACCATCAACTGGTATGAAGAATCGCACTGAATAATGTACCTGGACTGTGTAGAGGAGTGGGTCACCACAATATAAATTAAAAACCCTGAACTTGTATGATTCGCACCAATAATGTACCTGGACTGCGTAGAGGAGTGGGTCACCACAATATATATAATAAGAAAACCATCAACTGGTATGAAGAATCGCACCGAATAATGTATCTGGACTGCGTAGAGGAGTGGGTCACCACAATATAAATTAAAAACACTGAACTTGTATGATTCGCACCAATAATGTACCTGGACTGCGTAGAGGAGTGGGTCACCACAATATAAATTAAAAACACTGAACTTGTATGATTCGCACCAATAAATGTATCTGGACTGTGTAGAGGAGTGGTCACCACAATATAATTAAAAAACCCTCCACGGGTCTGAATTCCCAAAAAAAAGGTTCTGGACTGCGTAGTGGGGTGGCCCCGGTACACAATTTTTTACCGGGGCCACAATATTATTAAAAAACCCTCCACGCGTCTGAATTCCACCCAAAAAGTTTATGGACTTCGTAGTGTAGTGTTCCCCACAATATTATTTAAAAATTTTGCAGCAACAGTCAACGTTGTTTAATATCTGATACACCTCTATCTGGACTGCATAGTGGAGTGGCCCCGGTACCCAATTTGGTACCGGGGCCACAATACCTCCTCCAACCATGGTACAGAGCATTCATCATTGAGATCCCATCAAGTATGTTAAAGACGGACAGGGTCGAAGTGTTATTGGTTGACTTTGTAAACCAAAAAACTGTCCCTGTTGCACATAGTCGTGCAATGAAGACTGACTTTTTCATTTAAAGGCACCATCTTTCAAGTGTAGTGTTTGTAAGTCATATTATACTTTTGGTAAAATTTGTTTAATTTGTTCCTCTTTATGGTAACTACTAATAGAATTAAAGTATTAAATAGAAGCGGCAGTTCCTCTTTATGGGAATTAGTAATAGAATTAATGTATTAAATAGAATTAAAGTATTAAATAGAGTGGTAGTGTGGTATAGAGTGGTCCCCACAATATAATAATAAAACCCTCAACTGGTCAGAATTCCACCAAACAAGTATCTGGACTGCGTAGTGGGATGGCCCCGGTACCCAATTTGATACCGGGGCCACAATAAAATAAATACACCCTCAACTGGTCAGAATTCCACCAAACAAGTATCTGGACTGCGTAGTGGGGTGGCCCCGGTACCCAATTTGATACCGGGGCCACAATAAAATAAATACACCCTCAACTGGTCAGAATTCCACCAAACAAGTATCTGGACTGCGTAGTGGGGTGGCCCCGGTACCCAATTTTATACCGGGGCCACAATACCTCCTCCAAGTTCCAAGTGTAGTGTTTATAACATCTTAACACTACACTAATTCTAGCACGTCAAAACCTCTTGTTTTAAATAATGACAGGGCATTTAACTTTTGATTTAATTTATTGAATTTGTTGGCATTTTCTTTTACTTTTTGAACATGGCAAACGACTGTTGAATGGTCACATAATGCCAAAAAAATAGTTGCAAGATGGAATTGTCCTTGGGCCCTCCCACCCACCCTTATGTTGTTGAAATAGGACATGCACACTTTAACAAACCAATCATTTCAGCGACAGGGCCTACCAAACAACTGTGGCTGAAATGATTGGTTTGTTTGGGCCCCCACACCAAAAAAACAATTCATCTCTCCCTGTAGAAACTAAACAGGCTCTACTGAGGAAAGATGTCGTCCTCATCCTCAACCTCTGATTCCTCTCCCCCTACAGTGTGTACTTCCTCCTCCTCACACATTATCAATTCGTCCCCGCTGGACTCCACAACCACAGGTCCCTCTGTACTATCTGGAGGGCAGTGCTGTACTTCATTGAGGAATTGATTATTCATTTTTATAAACATAATTTTTTCAACGTTGTGAGGAAGCAACCTCATTCGCCGCTCACTGACCAGGTTCCCCGCTGCACTAAAAACTCTTTCCGAGTACACACTGGAGGGGGGACAACTCAGTTAAAAAATAGAGCCAGTTTGTACAGGGGCTTCCAAACTGCCTTTTGGAGTTCTACCACGTCACTACCTCTAGTTAATTTAGATTGCAAGGCTTGTAAATATAAATACTTTGAAGATAAAAAAAGCAGGCTGCACAGACTGTGGAGCTAGAAAGTGAAATTAAATGGACCACGTTACTTTGGTGGCTATCTATACACTTGTAGTTGAATATAAATAAAGCAGCCTGCATAGACTGTAGAACTAGAAATTCAAATATACAAAGAAATGGACAAAGGCAGTTTGGTATCTGTCTGCATCAGATCCCCTCTCCACTAGGAGTAAAATAGAAAACTATTCAGCCGTTATATAATCTAGAATATAAATAGAAATTGAGAAAGACAATTTGGTATCTGTCTGCATCATAATCATCAACATCCTCCTCAGCGTCAGCTACATCAATATCCTCCTCCCGGTGTACAACATTCACACCTTCATTAGCCAAATCTGTAACTGGACTGTGGGTGATCCTTCCAGCATATGCAGAGGGCGTGCTGCAAATGCTGGATGGAGTCACCTCTTCCCGTACAGTGATGGGAAGGTCAGGGTTCACAACCAACAACACCCTTGGACTCGCCTTGGGGATTTGTGATGTCATCTGTTTAGAAGGCAGAGTTCTTTGCTGTTTTGTTGTTGTTGCTGACAGCATAACTCTCTTAAATTTTTTGTAGGGGGGGGGAGGAGGAGGGCTTAGATCCTTGGGTGAAGCTGGACCACTAGTCATGAACACGGGCCAGGGCCTAAGCCGTTCCTTGCCACTACGTGTTGTAAATGGCATATTGCCAACTTTACGTTTCTCCTCAGATGATTTTAAGTTTCTCTTTTTGCTATTTTTTGAGAACTTGGGCTTTTTGGATTTTACATGCCCTGTACTAGGAGATTGGGCATCGGGCTTGCCAGACGACGTTGATGGCATTTCATCGTCTATGTCATTACTAGTGGCAGCAGCTTCAGCATTAGGAGGAAGTGGGTCTTGATCTTTCCCTACTTTATCCTCCAAATTTTTGTTTTCCATTATATGTAGCACAAGAGAGCGTACCCCTAAGCCACACACACTCGGCAAAGCCTTTAAAAATTATATGCGGCACAGGAGAGTAGCACTGGACTTATACTGCTGAATCAGTGAACTTTGTAATAGCAGTACCACTGGACTTATACACTGCTGAATCAGGGAACTTTGTAATATCAGTACCACTGGACTTATACTGCTGAATCAGTGAACTTTGTAATAGCAGTACCACTGGACTTATATACTGCTGAATCAGTGAACTTTGTAATAGCAGTACCACTGGACTTATACTGCTGAATCAGTGAACTTTGTAATATATCAGTACCACTGGACTTATACTGCTGAATCAGTGAACTTTGTAATATCAGTACCACTGGACTTATACTGCTGAATCAGTGAACTTTGTAATAGCAGTACCACTGGACTTATACTGCTGAATCAGTGAACTTTGTAATATAATATTGCAGTACCAATGGGCTTATATACTGCAGGATTGGTTTTGCAAATTTTGTTGTAATTAATTTTTTTTTATAACTTTTTTTTTATTTTTTAAACACTTGGGAATAATGGGGAAATAACTATGCCCTTAGAAGCACAGAGCACAGGACACAGGACCAATGGACCACTGGACTGAACAGGGCACAGCACAGGACCCAGCAGCACCACTGAACTCAAAATTGACAGAGCACAGCACACAGCACCACTGGACTTTTACTGTTGAATGTGTGAACTTGGTAATATTGCAGTACCAATGGGCTTATACTGCAGGATTGGTTTTGCAAATTTTGTTGTAATTAAAAAAAAATTTAATTATTTATTTTTTGGTATTTTTTTTAATAACTTTTTTTTATTTTTTAAAACACTTGGGAATAATGCATACTTGCCAACATTTTTTTTTCTTTTTCCGGGAGATGCCGGCTGGGACGTGGGCGTGTAGGGGGCGGGGCTGCGAAATCGCGTCATTTTGGCCCCGCCCCCGTGACGGAATGACGCAAATCGCGTCATTTTACAGTGGGGGCGGGGCTAAACGCCGCGATTCCGGGTGAATCGCGGGTTTTAAACTAAATTTTTCCCCCTTCCTATCAGGGAGATTGCCACACTCGTCCGGGAGACTCTCGCAAAATGCGGGAGTCTCCCGGACAATCCGGGAGAGTTGGCAAGTATGGAATAATGGGGAAATAACTATGCCCTTAGAAGCACAGAGCACAGGACACAGCATCACTGGACTGAACAGGACACAGCACAGGACCTAGCAGCACCACTGAACTCAAAATTGACAGAGCACAGCACACAGCACCACTGGACTGATACTGCAGAACACAGCACAGCACAGCACAGCACAGCACAGAACTAAACAGCACAGCACAGAACTAAACAGCACAGCACGAGATCTACCAGGCCAGAAGACGACCTAACACACCCTCCCTCTACCCTGATCAATGCCTGAGTGAAGATGGCGGCGACTAGCGGGGAATTTATAGGATCCGAGTATCGCGAGATCCGACAGCGGGATTATGACTCAGAGCCTCGGTTTCAAGTTTTCATTTGGTGCCAATACCCGGATCTGTCTCGGATCCGACTCGGATCGGAAAGGTTCGGGTGCGCTCGGATTCACAAAATCCGAGTGCGCTCATCTCTAATTCTAACTACCATTTTGTAGAATGTAGTAAATAAATGATAACTGGAATCTGAATGGTTGCTATAGGCAATATCTTCACTTTTCAAACCCACCGGAAACATGCAGCTTGATAAATTTACCCCCAGTCTCCTACACTGTCCAGGCAGCCACATGATCATTTTATTTGTTGAGACAGCTATTGCATGGGTTACAGTTGCACAATAGCACTTTTTAGTCTATTTTGCACTTTTATGCACTGAAAAAAACTTCTGTAAAAGTATTGATTTTTGCATTTAGATGCTGTTTCATGTCATTTTAGATGGTTTACAAGCCTTGTGGCACTTTAAATCAAGAATACCTAAGTATATGTGCACTCTCATTCCTTCCAGTTGATTTAAATATTTTGTTCTGCAAAACTAAAACTTGTTTTCTTGCTTATGTGGCATTGTACACACAGGGGGTATTCAATTGTCAGCGTTAACACTGCAAAACGAGCGCTTGGAAAATATTACCGTTTATACGGTAATATTGCGCGCGAAAACCGTTAATGCGGTAGTTTACTGGCGGATTTTCAGCTCGCCGCAATTACCGTATTAACGGTAAGATTTTTCGGGCGCTCGTTTTTTAGCGTTAACGCTAACAATTGAATACGCCCCATAGTGGCACATCGCTGAGTCTACTCACAGGACTTCACATTTCACCACACACAACTATGGGCACTTGTAAAGACATGGTCTACATATATACTTTGTTGTCACAGGAACACTTGCAGGACAATTCATTTTCTAAACTGCACTAAAAATAACTATCTGATTGGTTGTTATGGATTACAGCATATTGTCCTGTGTACCAGTGTTCATACAGATCCCCAATTACTTTTATCCATGAGTGTTTTTAACCTTTCTTATGCTATGTTGTATGTAGAATTCTATGTTTGTGTGCGAGGTAGCATCTAAAAAAAGGTAATACTATGAAGTTGTTAACAACAGTTACACAAGTGAATAGGGGGATAGGTGTCTTTAATATCCTATAATTCCTCATACTAGTATATCTCAGCAAGATCTGTCATGAGCCTATTTCATACTTCAAAAACCCCACAGCAATGTGCATGGATATGAAATACCAATTCTACAAGTACGAAAACTTTTATTGTCAGACTCACTAGGGAATTCCCAGAATGTTTCAACACAAGGATTTCTTGTTGAACTTGTTTTTGTTAATGACATGTAAGAGAATGAATCAAAAATAAATCCCAAAGTTAAATTCTCACATTTTGGTAGCTGTCTTTTCATGGCTTAGCCATTATTAATTAGTGGGGCAGTGTTGGATTTATAATGTACCAAATGTACACATTTTGTTGCTACAAATAAAAAAATTGTTTACCACCTAACATTACCAATTTCTGGGAACACATTCCTGTACTTCCATTAATTTTCCAATTGTGCTAAGATGAACTAAATTACAGAAGCTAAATTATGCATCATAGCCCTGTAAACTGTGAAGAATGTGCCAGAATATCATACTTGCCAGGAGACCTACCTGGATTCCGGATAGGTCTCCTGGACTCTTGGGAGAGTATGGCAGCCTCCCGCATCTACCCACTTCCTAGAGAAGTGGGCAGAATTAGATCCAAAATGCTATGATTCTCAGTCAATTGCGGCATTCCCCCCCACCAGCTCCTAGGCGCCGGCTTCAAGAAGTCAGCAAGTATGCAGAATATAGAACACCAACGCTGTCTACGCCACTGTATTGCACAGTAAGGGATCAACTGTTTGAGCCATGAACAAGCACATTAAGAAAGAATACACTGTACCAAAATTCTGAATAAATTGCAACAGATAAGAGGTAGAGGGGTGTAGGAGGAGACGAGCAAGATGAGGGGTCATTTCAAAGCATAGGGAAAGAAATTAAGAACTGCATTTAAAAGACATAGGAGAATTGGATACCTTCATTCTGGATGAAACACGAGAGGAGCACTAATTTATATGGTAATACAGTGACATAGTCATTCTGCACTGACTATTGACTAGACGTACAAATCAATATAAATATAAGGAAATTAAATGTTTTAAAGGCAGTCTTCCTTAAATATCTCACCCTACAGAATGGGATGACACATTCATTCTGTATGTAAGATTGTACAAAAAAAAAAAAATTAACATTGACATATGGTAAGTAACTGTTGCTATATAGACAATCTTACTTGAACCAACAGTCTGCTTTAAAGCAGAATAAAGAAAACGGTTGTGCCTTCCTAGTTAGTTCATACTGTAAGAAAAGGTGACAATCTAAGTAAATTTCAATACATGTATATGAGAAAGAAGTATAACTGCAAAGATAGCCTTCTCCATTCTAAAGAAATGAATGACACAGTCATCATATACATATATATATATATATATATATATATATATATATATATATATACACAAGTTAACCCTTGCATGATACCCATGCATTCTAGTCAAATCAAGCTACTTAAGGTGTTAAAGGCTCTGGTCATGCATTTGGGCCATAGCCCAGGCCTCCTCAGGGGAAGAGCGTTACTTGCCGACGCAAGCGCCCTTTTTTAACGTGGTTTTGTCCACATGTCACCACCTCATAATTTTTCTCCATCACCTCATCCTTCATCTTTATCGCCACATCTATCCAGATGTCTATCCAGACACAGGAATCTCTCTCAGCGGTCCTGAGTATCACACTCCTCTCGCTCTGTCACCCCCGGCAACCACCAACCACTCCCCACTGTCACCCCCGGCAACCACCAACCACTCCCAACTGTCACCCCCGGCAACCACCAACCACTCCCCACTGTCACCCCCGGCAACCACCAACCACTCCCCACTGTCACCCCCGGCAACCACCAACCACTTCCCACTGTCCCCTCCTGTAACCACCAACCACTCCCAACTGTCACTTCTCCTTCAAGAAATATATATATATTTTTTAAATCTTTATAAACACTTTTAACAATTAACAAATTAAATTAACAAATTAAAAACATCTTAGTATACCAAATTTCAGCCCTTTCTGAGTTTTTTTTCCACACACACACACTAAGAATTTAGTAGGTCAGTGTATAACTCCGCCCAGCAGGTGGCGCTGCAGCTTTTTTTTTTTTTTTTCAACACACACACAGACTAACACACGCCACTAGGCTTATATATATTAGATATATCTATAATATAAAAGCCTAGCGGCGTGTGTTATTCTGTGTGTGGAAAAAAAACCAACAAGCTGCAGCGCCACCTGCTGGGCGGAGTTATACACTGACCTACTAAATTCTTAGCATTATCTAATATATAAAAGTAAAAGCCTAGCGGCGTGTATTAGTGTGTGTGTGTGTGTGTGTGTGTGTAAAAAACTATTTTCTCAGAAAGGGCTCATCCAATTGACCTGAAATTTGGTATACTGACATTATTTGACAAAAAAATTAGAATAGTGAAGTCAGTTAACTTCCATCATACCCCCTTCCCCCAGTGGGAGGGGTAGTAAAGGCTAAATTTACGAGTTGAGGGCTCAAACTCATTTTCGTGAGGTAATTTTACCTCATGAACACACATGTGTAGCGGCGTGTGTTAGTGTGTGTGTGTGTGGATAAAACTACTTTCTCAGAAAGGACTCATCCAATTGACCTGAAATTTGGTATACTGACAGTATTTGACAAAAAAATTAGAATAGTGAAGTCAGTTAACTTCCATCATACCCCCTTCCCCCAATGGGAGGGGTAGTAAAGGCTAAATTTACGAGTTGAGGGCTCAAACTCATTTTCGTGAGGTAATTTTACCTCATGAACACACATGTGTAGCGGCGTGTGTTAGTGTGTGTGTGTGTGTGTGTGTGTGTGTGTGTGTGTGTGTGTGGATAAAACTATTTTCTCAGAAAGGACTCATCCAATTGACCTGAAATTTGGTATACTGACATTATTTGACAAAAAAATTAGAATAGTGAAGTCAGTTAACTTCCATCATCCCCCCTTCCCCCCCGTGGGAGGGGTAGTAAAGGCTAAATTTACGAGTTGAGGGCTCAAACTCATTTTCGTGAGGTAATTTTACCTCATGAACACACATTAAAAAGGGCGCTTGCGTCGGGAAGTAACGCTCTTCCCTTGAGGAGGCCTGGGCTAGGCCCAAATGCATGACAAGAACCTTTTTAAGACCTTAAGTAGCTTGATTTGACTAGAATGCATGAGTATCATGCACGGGTTAACTTGTATATATATACATATATATATATATATATATATATATATATATATATATATATATATACACACACTATTATAAAAGCAGTCTTTCTTAAGTGAACACTTTACCCTACAGCTAAATAAAGGAAATCCTTAACATACCATTTGCAATTCTTAACAATCTATATAGAAATTAAAAATGATAATCTGCTTGCCTCTGCAGAATAATAAAGCTGCAGCAACAAAATAATCAAATTGTATCAACTCACTTATTACAGGAGATATTACTTGCTACAATAGAAGACAAACTATAGGAAAGAACCTAATGCTAATTATTCCATAATGGAGGCAACTAAATTATACATACACACCGGCTCCTTCTCGGAAAATATATAAGAGCGAAAACATCCCAAAATATGGAGGCTAATTATTGACTAAATATATGATAATTATACCATTAGGGGCATTCAAGTAATATTAAAACAGTATTGAAGTTGACGGTATATAGATAAAAATACATGAATAAAAGGCAGTAATAGTTTCTTATTGTCACCGTCGACATGGACTACATTAGCGGCAGGTCCGTCCCCGGTCTGAACATGCGATTCTTTACCTATTAGGACAAGCCTCTTCCTACAACTTGTCCACCACTCTAAATCTTCAGCCTTCGCCCAGACTCTCCTCCATCAGATGTTGCATCCGGTTTCCCCTATTGCCTAGCAACAATTGACAGCATTTCTGATCATGTGCAGAACCTCCATTAATTTTCATTCATTCTGAAAGTTTCCTGCTGAGGTCATCAAGAAGCGTCTACAGGTACTAGAAAAGGGACCCTCTGTCATGCAGGCATTGCTATGTAATTATGTTAATATCCAGCCTCTGTATCTGATACTTACTTCTGTGCTTTGATCTTATTTCTGGACTTCTTGGACCAGCTACAGTTTGACTATTGGGACCCTTCTTAATGATTTGCTAAACTGTGTTACAGTTTAAACCTCTGGAACTTCGCTTACTAACTTTTGCTAAAGCGAGTACCGACCTGGCTCTGGACAATTGGAACAGCTACTGTTTAACCCCTTTGAACCTTGCTCACTGTCTTGTATACTGTGTATTGAACTGGCTCTGAATAATTGGACTTGCAACAGTTAAATCCCCTGGAACTTTGCTTACTAACTCTTGCTTAAGCGTGCACTGACCTGGCTATGGACAATTGAATTGACTATTTTTTTAACACTTTGGAACCTTGTTTACTGACATTGGTATACTGTGCCAGGGCCGTAACTAGGGCTGTGCGACAGGGGCGACCGCCCAGGGCACAATGCTGAAGGGGGGCGCAATTTGGTTAAAATTGAGGGCTAGGGGGGCGGCATTTGTCTTTCTCGCCCTGGGTGCTAGAATTCTTAGTTACGGCTCTGTACTGTGCACCGACCTGGCACTGGACAATTGGACTCAATACAACTTACACCCCTTGAAGCCTCTTAACTGTCCTTCTGCTATATTATGTACCTGTTTAGATTTGAACTTTTGGACTTGTATTATTAACCCCTTGGAGCTTCACCTACTAATATTACCACCTTGTAAGTCAACCTGGACTGTGGTCCTGATTCATTATGGAAAGTTAAGCAAAAGTAAGCAAGTAAGGCAAAACCATGTTCCATTGGAGGGGACGTAAATTTAAAATGTGATGGCAGATTTATAGTTAGGGTAGGGAATGTCCTAGATCAGCTTTAAACTTCAGTATACAACTAAGCTATCAAGTATTTGTGTGCTACATGCCAGTATTTTCCTTATGTGCAAAATAATAAACTCATTTGCACCCCTTGCATTGCAACATGGTTTTGTCCAGAAAACTTGAGTAAGAAAACTTATTCAATTTTTTGCTTAACTGTCCTTAATGAATCAGGCCCTGTGTCTCTATAATTGGGAAAGATCAGTTCTCATTGTTTTCTCACATCTGTGTCTGTACCAGAAATTACTCTCCTGGAACCACTGTCTCAGCAGCATCTCGCACCACTTCCCAGTCAACTTCATCAGGAACTCTTGCCCTGTCAGGCTGCTTCCAGTCATTAGAATCTGTCCGCCGTAAGATAGTGGGGTTTCTTTTATTTGGTACCATGACACTTATAAAAAAAAATTCTTGCAAAAAAGGAATAAAGAAAAGTATTAAAATATATCTCTCAGAAACTATAAATAGAAAGGTAGTGTGTAGCAGCCAAGTAATTTTAAGCTTTCTAGACTATTACGATCTATATGATTTTAATAATATTTTGTTGAAGGTACAAGACCTGGATAAAGTGATATTATGCAATAGTAATAAAGTTTCACATTTTTAACCACAGTTAATATGTAAAGTCCAATAGTTCACCATTTTTATTTTTAATATTATTATTATCATTATTATTATATTTTATTTATAAGGCAAAAAGTCTGCAGCGCTGTACATGACATAACAGGCAGCAATGATCCATAACACATTACATAATATATATAATATATAATACATTATAAACAATATACAAAGACCAGACATACTGAATAAAAAAAAAATACACAGATAACATGGTAATACAGATTAAATTATTTACAGGACAGTGAGTGAGAATGATCGTAATGTCCACCGTGAAGTAAGATTGAGTTCAAGAAAACAGCGCTAGGGAAGCAGACCAAGAGGTATAGAGGGTAATGGAATAGTACAAGGAGAACAGAAGAAACAAGGGCATTGTACTGAGGGTTTATATCCTAAAGGGAAGGGGAAGACACAACTAGGGTGGTACCGAGTGAGGGAGTGGATGTGATAGCAGCGGCAAGGGAATTAGGAGGAGGTCTGATAGGCTTGAATAAAGAAATGAGTCTTAAGGGAATGCTTAAAGCCTTGGAGAGTAGAAGCTAAACTGATAGGGTTGGAAGATCGTTCACCAGCTAGGGGCCAGCATGGGTGAAGTCCGGGGAGCGGGAGTGGTTAGATGTAATCAGTCAAATAGTGAGAGGTCAGTTATTGGCAGAGCGGAGGGGGCGGCAACAGATGTAGCAGGATTTTAGTGGGACTGAATATGAGGTTTGAAGGAGACAGAGGAGTCAAGGATGATCCCTAGGCAGCTGACTTGAGGGATAGAAATGAGGGTAGTGTTAACAACAGAAAGGAGCTGGGAGCGGGGGCGATTATTTTAGGCTTGGAAATAAGAAAGCACTGGGACATCCAAGATGAAATAACTGAGAGACAGCAGGAGACATGAGATATAAGGGAAAGGGACAGGTCAGGGAAGGAAATATAGATTTTGCTGTCATTAGCATACAGGTGGTACTGGAGGCCAATGGAGTAGAGGAGGTCACCTAGGGAGGAGGTGCAGAGGGAGAAGAGCAGGGAGCCAAGAACAGATCCTTAGGGAACGCTGACAAATAAGAGAAGATGGGGGGCTGTTGAGTCAGGTGTAGAGAGTGAAAAGGAGTGGTTGGTGAGATAAGAGGAAAACCAGGAGAGGACCATTTTAGAATAAGCCATCTATTCTTTCTTTTGAAATTCAGTAAACTCTAAGGAAGTCTTCAGTTATCTCCAAATACAATCATACCCTTAATGAATAAAATATTTAGTAAAACAATCAATTATCTGCCTTAAATGTAGCATTGTGAAACCAAGCCTGTCTGAAATGTGAATGCTTTAAGAACACAAATACAGAATATTTTTTAATGGAGTTTAAACAGGAATAGAAACAGAAATAGAAAACACACAATCACCTGTTTTTCATGTAAGTTACAGTCTGGGGGAAGGCTAAAAGGTGGACAGTTCTTCAGTAGCAGACTGAATCCCATAAACTGACAGTTTTTAATTTCATTTTAGCATTTCTCAACCATTTTGTTCTTTGCCAATCCTCCCTGTGATGAAATGTTAATTTGTTTACAGCTGTTTAATTGCCTTTTTTCTTCCACAATACCAGTAATAAATTCTAAAACTGGGATATCTCTCTTCTGAACATAATAGAAATATATTATTATGTCCACCAAACAAGTTATGGGTTTCCACATATATGCGTAGGAAACATGAATATATTTTATAGATTCCTTGGGAGGAATTTTTCTCTAGCACTTCCCTATGGTCTGGTATTTATAGATGACACATCTTGTGGCTGGTTCTACTGGTTACAAATATGTGCAGAGATACCCTCTAATATAGATTCTGAAACATTTTGTTTTGATGTATTTTCCTTACAGGAAATATAATGCATTGGGAGTAACCACAATTCATTGTACTCATAGCATCTGAGGCTAGGCTATAAACTATACCTGACAGCTTTCTGACCTTCCAGCATATCTATATAAACGTCCCATTCCAGGTAGCTGACACAAAGCAGATCTCTAAAGTAGATTTCAGCATCCGTTAACCGCTAGATTACTTACACACTGAGATTGCCCGTGTTACAAGCAACTCATATATTTGGGAGAGATTCTGACCACATTAATACATTTTCTTTTCAATTACTGTTTAGGCCATAATTATGACACCTACCGTTTTCTGAAACAAAGAGCTAAATCTCACCGCTTATGTCAGGGCAGACACAATAGTGTATACACCATTTCTATCGGTTGAATCTGACTTAATTGATAGAGTCCTACTGCTGTGAAAACTGCAGCAGCTGCCTTCATGTAAGTAATGTAGTGTGGCTCTATGACATAAGAAAGATAGTACATAATTTTAATAGATTTAATAATAGCTGTTTTAAAAAGTTAGATTTTAGAAAGTTTTGGATGGACTGATGAAGCCGCCGCAGAAAAAGCACTCTATTTGATCATAGATTTAATAACAGATGTTCATATAGTTATAGGGAAGCACTGTGGGCCTCATCTATGAAGCACAAACTATCACAGTGGAAAATTCCCTAGGGTGCTCTGTGCCTCAATTTGCGAAAGTACGTCTAAATTGATGTCAAAGTGCAACAATTTATGGAGTAAGATGGTGGTTTTTGAGAAGGAGCAGCAGAATTTTGCACTGCCTGATAGAAGACGTTGGATGGAGCAAGGGCAGGGCCTGATTATTCAACAGACTGACTAGGCTGCAGCCTAGGGCCAGAGGCTTTTGGGGAATGCAAGATTTTTGGGGTTAAAAATTGTGACAAGGAGAGTTTTAGACTGAAATTCATTTTAAATTATAACAAAATAGTTGTCCTACAGTGTAGTAAAGTTTTAGTCTTGACATAGTCCCATGATAAAGGCTGAAGACAATGATTCATCCTTGGGTGGGATAAGCAAGTAGGAGAGACAAGGATGGCAACAGGCGCAGGCATGACAGTCCACTCCACGCTCATGTCTTCATCCTCAGTAACACTCGTTTATTCCTCCATTCTGCTATACAGTTCTGATTTTAATGAAAATGAAATGAGTAACAAGATTGCAGTGAACCTTTTAAAAGACAAATGGAGCTAAGTTTTGAAAACACACAAATGTAAACATTGGTGGGGTGGGGGTGAAGAAAGACGGATATTAAATTAACAATGACTTTGTCATACCTACCATGTATTAGCCTTGTGTGGAAGCCAAAGGGCGCTATGAGCATATTAGATGGGGCAGCATGAACCGGTAATCAAGCCTTGCGTGAGCTTGGTTACTAGACAAGTATGCAGTAGGCACACGCATACTTACCTACTTTCTTCAGCTCCCTTCCGGGAGCCAGCCAGTGGAGGGGGGCGTGAAGGGGCGGGGTGGCCGAAATCGCGTCATTTCGGCCCCGCCCCCTGTGACGTCATGACGCAAATTGCGTCATTTGACAGCGGGGGCGGGGCCAAACGCCGCGATTCACCGGGAATCGCGGCGTTTGGGATCTAATTCTGCCCACTTCACTAGGAAGTGGGGCACTTCCTAGTGAAGTGGGCAGAATTCGGGAGATTGCCACACTCGCCCGGGAGTCCGGGAGACTCTCACAAAATGCGGGAGTCTCCCGGACATTCCGGGAGAGTTGGCAAGTATGGGCACACGTATGCTCCTAGAATTGCAGAGCAGTGCAAAACAGATTTTTTCAGAACAAAGGACCTGATTCTTTAAGGATCTTAAATGAAGAGGTATCTTATTTCAGTCTCCTGGACAAAACCATGTTACAATGCAAGGGGTGCAAACTAGTATTCTGTTTTGCACATAAGTTAAATACTGACTGTTTTTTCATGTAGCACACAAATATCCTTCTTTCAAAGTAATAATAGTATTTGCAGAAATTAATATAAGGGGGTGATGAAGTAACCTCATCACTTTTCTGTTTGACAAAGTTTAAATTGCTGGTATTGTGTCCAATGGAATGTGCACCTGTACTTCAAAATATCTTGCGGGCCATATACAATGTTTGCTTATTTTCACATTTCTGTTTTATGGTTACTACTTCTTATATGTTTGCCCACTTCATCTCTGGTAGGCCTATTCTTAGTATGTAAAACACAATTTACTGTAATATTGAGACTAGCTCACACAACAAACACATGATCTGAGCTTTGCTCATGACATACAATTTACCCTATAAAATTTTAGGTCTCAGATAGGGTGAAAATCTTTAGTGATGCTCTCCGACTTGACGTGTTCATTTAGTAGTATCATGAGTTTAAAAGGTGACTGAGAAAACAGGAACACATAGGACCCTAGTCTAATTCTATCTTCTGCCAACAGAATTCGGATAATATTATTAAAGGAGATGCATTTTTGTAATCCCTAAACTTTCACTAACACTTTACCCTCTTATTTAGCCGCCAGCATTAGCATTGCCAAAAGTGGGGGAATATCTATCTTGGTCAAGAAAGATCTTCTGTTTCACGTAAATTAATTAAATTTAAACCCCAGAGGAAGACTAGTTATATTACATGACTATTGAATTGACAGCCCTATCAACCAAAGCACCAGCAGCTCTGACAACTATTTACATCAGATTGAAATGCAAGTACATTTTCATAGCTTTTCCTAAATAAGTAGGGCTTTTGTTGCATATTGTCATAGATATATTTCATTATGTTTACAGTGCTTAGGAAACACAGGTAAAATTGTAAACAATAAAAATAACACCTCTTGAAAAAAATATTCTACTGGCTGTCTGGCTGTCATGCAACCTCCTAGCTTCTTACCTGTGAAGCTGCCGGCTGCTGTGTCATTATGTTGGTAATGCTGTTAAAATTTAATTCATGTCTGGTTGCTATGGGTTTGTCCAAATTTGAATCTAAATAAAATTTCAGCATAAGAAATACTCATAGATCCTGATTCATTACCAAAAATAAGGCAAAAAAATGAGTAAGTTTCCTCATGGACAAAATCATGGTACAATGCAAGGGGTGCATATTATTATTTTGCACATAAGTTAAATACTGGATGTGTTTTCATGTAGCACACAAATACTTGATAGCTTTATTTTTACACTGAAATTTAAAGTTTAAAGTTGATCTAGAACATGCCCTATCCCAACTATAAATTCCCACATTTTAAATTTAGCTCCTAGTCCAATGCAACATGGTTTTGCCAAGGTGTAAAGTTACTCTTTTTTTTTGCTTTACTCTCCTTAATGAATCAGGCCCATAGTCTTTACATTTAACTGCTTGTTCAGGCACATTGATTGTCAGTAAAATAATCAAACAATGTCCATTCACTTTATATAAATAGAACTCTTGGGCACAGGAAATACAGATGTAAAGAGAGCCATCTGACACAAGCAGCTATACTAGTGTTTGGGGGTTCCTTGAAGCCCCAATGTTCTGTCACAGGATATCCATGGTTGCCCAAAATGAAAATGCATAATGGAAAAAAGTAAGTCCTCAGTAAGTTCAGTAGCTTTATTAAGGTCCCCTGACCTAAAACACTGTTTCTTCCTTTCTGGTAAGTGTAGAAGCAGAACTGTCTACTATTTACCATAATCATGAGTGTTCCTGCTCTACTCTTATGCACAAGAGAATAAAAGATCCAGCACAAAGCCTTAGCATTGCATTGTTTGTCAAGATACAGGCAAGGTAATTTCCTTGCATAATAGGCAGCCAGAAGTACAAATTCCCTTCCTTTCTTTAACAAAATGCTGTGTTTACAGTATCAATACAAATGACATCACATACTCAGCAGCACTTAACATTTGTGCTTTGGGAGCTAAACTACATTGTCCCAGCAGGTTTTTCAGAATCAGGTAACAATGTCCCATTTCAAAGAGCTGACGTTAATATGAGATTCCCAAAACCATTTTGGAAATGGGTTGTTATTAGTATTTAACTGTCTTTATGTTATCTTAACACTAAAACGGAACAGTGTAACAGTAAATCTTATTAAATAATGTGATGTAGATCTGACATTGGTTTCAAGTGTTATATATCTATCATTATCTATCTATCTATCACATGTTGACCTCCAGTTCATTACATCATTTAACATGCCATACATTGCATGGATTTACACACATGGCCACAAATTGTTCATCATAGCTGAAGGATAGCATGTGAGAATGCAGGAGAAGGAATAATTCCTGAAAAGTAGAATATTAAGCCTTCTGCATTTCAAAATCTACAAATGGGCAGGTAAAGTAATGCAAATTCATATGCTATGTTTCAGATATTTTATTATGATTCAGAGTTATAATGTCCTGCATGAAATAAATCCTGCTTACTCAATTTCTTCAAGGCAATATACATTACGGACCGGATTCATCTTTATGTGCAAATAGTTGTGCACATGCTCAGAAACAGGCCTAACGCCAATGAGTGCAATTGCATGGAATTCATGTCTGAATGGAAATGACACTTAATACTGCCTATGACTTGAAGGGCAGAATGAGGGAGGGTAGGTTTGGATGTAGACAATCTACGGTAAGGGAGTGACGAGGGTGTGCCAATGCAGATGCGGCCAAGTCAAGTCATGGATTTCTCGTAAATGTGTGTTTCTTAGCCGTATTATTTGTACCACTTCCAGGGCTGCTGAAAATGCCGACTGATAGTGATTACTGTCACGCATTGTCTTTGTATTAAAAATTACACATATGCGTGCCACTAGATAGCACAGAACATATGTAAGCAAGTAAGATAGATTATAAAAATGCATTGTACGTACAATACGCATTTAGAACATCATGTGTACTGTATTGTTTAAAATATATTTTTATTATTTTTATTAATGGGTATAGGATTAAGAGTTGTTCATTTGTTTAATCATTTTGTGTATGCTTTCTGATGGGACTGTATATTGCACATATGCTTTTGTATATCCTGCACTATGTCTACATACGGCAAGTAACGTTTAGGAAGAGCGTACTTATACCTAGCTTCAATTAGCTTGTATTTGAATATAGTCATAATAAAGTTCAAGTTTTGCACTCGTTTTTAAAACGCAAGCAGCCCTACTTGTTTACAATTTTTTTGTAGAACAATGAATGGTTCTAACACTTAACACATACTTGGCATAAGATAATGGTGCCCAAGTAGTTGAACATAGGGGAGCAGCCTGTAGTGTAAACCATGACCGTGAAGCCATCACAGCTCAGTGTCCACAAATGCGTGTCCCTGCACTTGCCGACAGCCATGATGGTGGTTAGAATTGACGGATCGTCATGTGTGGAACATTGGGAAAAGGCATTTCAAGGGAGTTCTATAGACTCAGGGAAGAGATCAACTAGTGGAAGAGACCATCTGGTGTGAGTGACCAGGGGTGAAAGAAAGAACCCGTGGGAAAAATAATCTGTTCAGATTATTATTTTAATTGGGAAAACAAGAAAGGGGATATCATAACGAAATATATAGAGGAATACTAATATTACGTTGGGTACACACAGGTTTTTCACCTGATTATCATGCCAACCACATGATAAACGACCGTTAGGTCTGACTTTAGTGTGTACGCTCACACAGTAATGTTTTATCGTACCAAAGGACATCATATCGTTCGATTTGATTTTATAACTGGACTAAAAATCTCTATAAACAATGGACTGATGTTGGGCAAATTCTGAAGTGTGTCTGCACCCACGACCAGCAGTGTAGGCAGGTTTCCATAGAGTTTACAGAGTCACAATCTTTTCATCCGATGGTTGTGACAGATGAAGAGCACAGATCTGAAGGTAAAACTTGTAAAAAGTGTATAGTGTGGTATTCAGTCTATTGGCTGGGCTGAAATCTCTGAGTTCTCCTGCTTTAAACCCTTGACAAATTAAAAGAAGAGCTGCAATGACCATACTCTGGAGAAAATATCTGTGTGAAGTTACTCATTTTCAGGAGCTGCAAAAAGGATGTGGAGCTACCATTATTATGGATAACAATAAACTAATTTAATTTCATAGTAGTTGTGGATACTTTTTACACCTTTATCGGTAATACAATATATCAAAGTATTACATAACAAAAAATATTTATAACATTTGTGCATACATTCATCAGATTGTCCTCTGGGTGGCAGTAAAAGTGTTGTAATAACCAGAGGCAGCTTGCATTGTAGTTGCCTTTACTTTGTATGTTATATGTTATATTCAGGGAAAAGATTTGCATCTGAAGCCAAATTGGCACAATCACTGAGCGTTAGATCATTAATTTTACGAAAGGTGTGTCCTATCCTTAAGGCTTTAATATATTTCAAGGTTAAGGAAGGAATAAAGGAATAGACTTGAACAGTTTAACAAATGTTTTTCTTGTTCATTGGATGAATAAAAATACACGTACATTATCATTAGCCTTTTCTCTATGTAAAGTCTAAATAATCTCTAATTTACCAAGATACAAAACACAAATCCTCACCAGATTACCTTCTTCATCTTGATCTTTTGAATAGGCAGTGCTGCAATTATGTGACATTTACAGGCAAAACCCTATACAGCAGAGGTGTCCAAACTCAGTCCTCAAGGGCTACCAACAGTTCATGTTTTCTGGATTTCTGACTGTAGAAACAGGTGGGATAATTACTGAGCCAGACAAACAGATTAACTCACCTATGCATGATTAAAGAAATCCTAAAAACATGAACTGTTGATAGCCCTTGAGGACTGAATTTGGACATCTCAGCTATAGAGATACTATTCTGGAATATGTCATTTACTTTGCATCTCTGTGAGTATGACATGTGATTCTGTTGACACAGAGAATCCAAATGTAGACAGTTCAGCATTAGCCTTGTTTGTGTGATACCCCAAAACCTGAGTACCCTGAGGTGTGTACTCATGGCTATGTTCATGTGCCTGCCTGTTTAGATGTAGTTACATGTGTTACTTGTTATAGGTGTTTATAAAGATTTAAAAAAAAATAAAAGATTCTTGAGGGAGAAGTGACAGTTTGGGGTGGTTGGTGGTTGCCGGGGGTGACAGTGGGGAGTGGTTGGTGGTTGCCGGGGGCGACAGAGCGAGAGTAGTGTGATACTCAGGACCGCTGAGAGAGATCCCTGTGTCTGGATAGACTGAGAGAGAAAAATAGGGACAGAATGAAAATCGGACAAAGTGACATATAAGCAGAGAAAAAGTGAAGAAAGTGTAAGAAGAGAAGAAGTGAGCAAAAGAGAGGTGTGAGGAAAAAGGAAAGTGCTGAAAATTACTAAGCAGTAGAGAGATGTGTGAATACACACAACAGAGACTGAGCTATGTACTGAGCACAGTGTGAGAGGAGAGAGACAAGTTGGGGTTGTACAATAACAGTTAAGCAGACACAGTTCAGTATAACTCCCACCATTATATCACTGCAACTGGAAACATCAGCAGTTACTTAGACACATGTTACTGATCCCTATATACTTCAACTGCTTACAACAAAAGAATCAGTTTTTCAGGAAAACTACAGAAATAGTGTTTTACCAAAATCTTCTTGTGAAGGTCTACAACCACTTAATAAAATGACTATTCATAAAGTCCAACGGGATAAAAAAGTAAATATATGGGCCCCAACCACGTGCACCACTTCTACAAATAGTTATTGAATTATTTGATGTAGATCTTAAAGTTGCATTGAGAAACTCATCTCTTTATCATGTTAAGTTATGTATTAATGTTATGTAATTATATATGTGTGTGAAGATTAATATTTTATTCTGGCAGAAACATCCATAGACATAGAATTCCAATAAGATATCAGTGTTATTAATATGGCGAATTTAAAGGTTTGTCAATTGTAAATATTTTCAAAGTGATAAGATATTGTTTACAAATAATTGTGCTCTTCTAAAATAAATATCAGAGTAATTCTTATTAATAAAAGGAAATTAGTTCAGAATACACTTGAGTCATTTTAAATCTCTGTGGATAAATCTCCTTACCTCTCTGGTGCATAGAAAATCTGCAGTGTTGAAACCAGAAAGAGAATGATCTAATACTGCTAAGGTGCAGCTTCAACGTATTACTCTAAATAACACCACACGGTGTATTACAAGTCTATTTTTGGCGTCACAAACAGGATACCAAAGCCTAAAGTAAGGAGGAATCCAGAGTAAAGACAATGTCACAAGAACTACAAGAAATGGAGGAATCTGAAGCAGATGACAGACCCACAGACCTCTCCTCTTAATCTGATATCATTGCCATACTGTTTTGGTGCTCCCTGGTTGCCCACCTATTCTGGGGATCTTTGAGATGCGGACCACAACACCCTAAAAGAATTCAAGTCCAAAATGCGATCTATGATTCGCTTATACCCACTCACTGAACAGCAACAGGTAGAGATCCTTATTGGACAACTCAAAGGCTCTGCCTTGCGAGAAGTTACCTCCTGGCCCTCAAGAGAAAAGAAAAATGTAGAGCAAATGCTGCAACGATTGACAAAAACATTTGAAGTCAGTTTCATCTCGGAACTCAAGTTGAGGTGCTATGCTCGGAAGCAGCTACTTCGGGAAACTCTTCGAGACTACGTGCTGGGCCTGCAAGAGGCTTTACAGGCTGTATAAGCAGTGGATGCCAAAAAGAGGAGTGTGATACGCAGGACCGCTGAGAGAGATCCCTGTGTCTGGATAAACTGAGAGCGAATAGATAGGGACAGAATGAAAATCGGACAAGGTGATATATAAGCAGATGAAAAGTTAAGAAAGTGTAAGAAGAAAAGAAGTGAGCAAAAGAGAAGCGTGAGTAAAAAGGAAAGTGCTGAAAATTACTAAGCAGTAGAGAGATCTGTGAATACACACACAACAGAGACTGTGCTATGTACTGAGGACAGTGTGAGAGGAGAGAAACAAGTTGGAGTTGTAAAATAACAGTTCAGCAGACACAGTTCAGCATAACTCCCACCATTACATCACTGACACCGAAAACATCAGCAGTTACTTAGACACGGTGACTGGATCACTATTAAATAACTTATGGTGAAAATATTAATTTAAAGCAAATAGCACAGGGCACTTATTTATGTAATTGCACGGGCACTTATTTTTTGATATTGTGTATATTGTGTGATAGGAAATCGTTATTTCTGAGACCAGGGGAAGAAATTTGTCTCTTGTTTAACCTTGCCATAGGATATGTCTATTTCTGATATATATATCTGATACAATGAGCCTGTGTTTACCAAGCCTTTGGTGTATTGTGATGTGGGGAAGTAGCTTGTTGTAGGTTTTTTTGTTGTTCTGTGGGAATGGGTATACGGCGACTGTCTGAAGTATTCATGCCAGTCAACCCTTTTGACTCGCTAGTGAGTCTCCTCCCTCTGAAATAAGATCCAGGAAATCACAGCCAGGTTTTTAAGAATTTCATAGCTAAGTATAAATATTAGTGGCTTTGAAATGCATGTAAATCCATGTTTGTGTAAATATAATACATCCTGATTCTAAAAATAGACTATTTCGGAACTGTATAAAAGGTGAGCTGTGTGAGCATGTAATTTATCATTCTGATGTTCCATCTGACCTGACCACTGATACCTTAAATCAGTGGGACTGTCCTTGTCAGGACACTTAAACATCACTCTGCTTCAAAGACCTGCTTGACAACTTCTTCAATGTTGTTGTAATCCTGTGACCTGCAGATTAGACCCTAAAATTTAATCGATTCTCCGGCTGCCTGAGGTTTGGACCCAAGTCTTTCCGGTACCACCGGTCTGACTGCTACATGCAGCTCTGGGCAGTGTGATAGGCCAGGGAGAATCCATCCACAGCAACCTGGATCCATAGTAAGAGGTCCGGAGTTACCAGCCCACGTGTACCAGCACAGGAGTACACTAGCAGTGACAGTTAACCAGAAGGAACGTGGTTCTGAGCGCCATAAAGGAGTTCAGTGGTGGCAGCATTATAAACCCCTCCTACTGCGGCAAGAGGGCGCATTTGGGACAACAAAAGGAAACGGTGGCAAAGTAAACCCAGCCGGTTCCCAGCAACAACAGACAGGGTGGCATAGGCAGTCCATCCTGTCACACACATGTTACTGATCCCAATATTTTTCAGGAAAACTAAAGAAATAGTGTTTTACCAAAATCTTCTTGTGAAGGTCTACAACCACTTAATAAAGTCTTAATAAATAAATAATTCATAAAGTCCAACGGGATAAAAAAAAGAAATTTATGGACCCCAACCACGTGTACCACTTCTACAAATAGTTATTGAAATATTTGATGTAGGTCTTAAAGTTGTAATGAGAAATGTATCCCTTTATCATGTAAAGGTATGTGTTAACTTAGGATTAGTTAGATAAATATATATATATATATATATATATATATATATATATATATATATATATGTATGAAGATTAATCATTTATTCAGGCAGAAACATCCATAGACACAGAATTCCAATAAGATATCAGTGTTATTAGTATGGTGAATGTAAAGGTTTGTCAATTGTGTGACAAGTGAGGCTTCATAGGACGAACACACTTAAAGGGCGGCAGGGTTTGTTATAAGCTGAACACTAACCTGAAGGAGTTAACTTTGGTTTGGGCCAGACCAATGGTAGCTCCAGGGGGAGGGAACTTGAAGGATATAGTTGGCTGCACTTCCTGGAATGCCTCATTCCTCAGCACGAGATCCCACCCACCCACTCCTTGAGGTTTACATTTGAGCTAATTTTGCGGTAGGAAGACACTGCGTTCAGCGGCTGATTTGTGGGCGCACAGGTAGTTGGTCGTAGGTCACTGTTCCCTAGGAGGCACCAGTAACTCCTTTTTGGTCCTTCGGTGAGGAGGGTCCCTGTCCGGCTCGGTGAGGGAGGGCAGAGTGAGTTTTAAAGGGGCAGTCACTCTGACGCCAACTCAGCGCAAGTTTTGATGGGATTTGTTCCCCTGTGGTTGTGGACATACAGCGGTTTGCGCCAGTCCACTTGTGATATAGTGTTACCAGCTTGAGAGTTGTTTCGCAGTGCCCTTTCTCCGCCACCATAGCTTTAGTTAATTTAAATCATAATAAAAGTTCTGGCAATTTTTTAATAACTTATCCAAGTCTCCGTGTGTTTATTTGCATGCAAATGTTTAGAAAGTTAAAGGGTGATGTGAGGTTTATGGGGACATACACAGTGAGCCCTTTAAATAGTTTTAAAGTGATAAAATATTGTTTAAAAATAATTGTACGCTAAAATAGATATCAGAGTAATTCTTGTTAATTCTTATTAATAAAAGGAAATTAGTTCAGAATACACTTGTGTCATTTTAAATCTCTGTGTATAAATCTCCTTACCTCTGGTGCATAGAAAATCTGAAAATCTGTTGAAACCAGAAAGAGAGCTATTTAATACTGGTAAGGTGCAACTTCAATTTATTACTCTAAATAACACCACACGGGGCAGGGCTGGACTGAGACTAAAAATCAGCCCTAGCATTTAAAGCACACAGGCCCACGTGTTGTGGGCTCCATGCACTATATTGTTGCACACTGATGCTGGTGCAGTACAACATGATGTAGTATGAGTGTGTGTGTGGGGGGGGGTATTTATTTCTTCTAATGACCCTCAATATTACATTATTAGCACCCCAATTATATCAATAAACACCATGACATTACATTATTAGTACCCAAATTACAGCAATAAATAACCCCCCACACACACTCATACTACATCAATCACCCCCCACATTACAGCAACCGGCATCACCCCCCACATTACAGCGTCCAGCATCACCCCCCACATTACAGCGTCCAGCATGACCCCCCACATTACAGCAACCGGCTTCACCCCCACATTACAGCGTCCAGCATCACCCCCCACATTATAGCAATACCCTCTCCTACTTATTAGCAATACTAAGCACCAAACACACTACAACATTGCCACCAGCACGCCACCCCATACTACAGCAATACCACCAATTATACAGATGCCACTGTAGGAAACAATGTTTTGCTTTTTTCAAATCTCCCACAAAATAGCAACAACGAACAGAGTACTTACACACACATATAGGTAACAGGTACCCTTTTCCCTCAATTAAATAGTAATGGCAGAATTTTCATGAATCATTCCACATGAAATAAAACTAACATATATCTAAAAAAAACATAACTATCGAATGATCAGTTGAACCCACACGGCCGCATTAAAAGTATTTCCATCTACAGCAAAATGTCAGAGAAAAATATTTTTGTTTTACTACAGTAATTGGATATGCATCTTTTCTATTCATTTTAAATAACACAGTATATAAATTAAGGGGGATAGAGTAGGTGGGTGAGAAATAATTGGATGTGATCCATCAGTTTGCTTAGATAGGAAACATTTAGATTATTTACCTGGAGGCGTCTACCCCCTTGACTCACAGGCAGGGCTGACAAGAGGAATTTTGGGCCCCGATACAGCAACTTCTTTGGGCTCCCGTCATATTCAACAATGAAAGACTTGCCTTTGGCAGAAGTTCATATGATGCCACACCGTAGTGTGCCCAGTTCATATTATGCCACATCGTAGTGCCCCAAGGTCATATTATGCCACATAGTATTACCCTCAATTCATATTTGGTCATGCAGAAGTGCCCACAAATCATATTATGGCATAGTAGTGCCCCCAAAATATATACCATACAGTAGTGCCCACAAATCATATTATATCACAACAGTGCCTCCAAATCATATTATGCCACAATAGTGACCCCAAATAACATTATGCCATAGTAGTGCCCCCAAATCATTAGTAAAGCTCAGATAAAAACTCATTCACAAATAAAAATTGGTACAGCATATCAGATACTGAGTGTGAGTCCCAAGAGCAGCTTAATACATCATTTACAATGCAAACAAAAATAGATATATTGACACAATTACAGATAAAATTTATGACAAGCAATGTTTTTTCCTCTTAATTAAAAATCTCTGTACAGAAAAATATGCAAAAAACATTACAGCGCAATAATGAGCAATACATAGTGTTAAACATTATTGGATACGCTGTAGTGTCCCCAGTTCAAGAAAGGATGGTTAAAAACATATTGCACACGAGAAAATATATGAACTTACCTGATTATGGCATCCTGTGTTCTGTTCTCCTAGTGGGCGCACTGGGCGAGGAGGGATCAGCAGCTGTCAGCTCACACAGGCAGTCGGGAGCAGGAATAGAGGGCAGTGGTCGAAGCAGAAATTTAGGAGTGGGGGTATAGAAAATATAAGTGAATGGAGTATGAAGGCTTGATTTTTTATTTTTTTTAACACTTGTCCCCTCTGTGCATTTCCATTCTTCATTACTACTTGTGTTTTATGATGGCTGCATCCCTGACATTCCCATCCTTAAGATGTCTCTCCCTTTACATTTTCTTTTACCTATGCCCCTGCACCATCTTCTCCTTTGTCCCTCTCACTTAACCCCCTGCACCAACTTCTCCGCTGGCTCTCACACATCTTCCTGTACCACCTACTCCCCTGGCTCTCTCACACGTCTTCCTGCACCCTCTACCCCCCGGCTCTCTCACTCCTCTTCCTGCACCCCCTACCACCCTGGCTCTCTCACCCCCTCTCCCAGCGCCCCCTTCCCCCTGGCTCTCTCACCCCCTCTCCCAGCGCCCCCTTCCCCTTTGGCTCTCACCCCCTCTCCCAGCACCCCGTTCGGCTCTCTCACCCCCTCTCCCAGCACCCCCTTCGGCTCTCACCCCCTTTCCCAGCACCCCCTTCGGCTCTCCTCACCCCCTCTCCCAGCACCCCCTGGCTCTCACCCCCTTTCGCTCTCGCACCCCCTTCGGCTCTCTCACCTCCTTTCCCAGCACCCCCATGCGCTCTCTCACCCCCTCTCCCAGCACCCCCTGGCTCTCATCCCCTTTCCCAGCACCCCATTCGCTCTCTTAACCCCCTCTCCCAGCACCCCCTTTGGCTCTCTCACCCCTTCTCCAGCACCCCCTGGCTCTCACCCCCTTTCCCAGCACCCCCTTCTGCTCTCTCACCCCCTTTCCAGCACCCCCTTTGGCTCTTTCACCCCCTCTCCCAGCACCCCCTGGCTCTCACCCCCTTTCCCAGCACCCTTTTCCGCTCTTTCACCCCCTTTCCCAGCACCCCCTTCGGCTCTCTCGCCCCTCTCCCAGCACACCCTGGCTCTCACCCCCTTTCCCAGCACCCTCTGGCTCTCACCCCCTTTCCCAGCACCCCCTGGCTCTCTCACCTCTTTTCCAGGACCCCCTTAGGCTCTCTCACCCCTCTCTCCCAGCACCCCCTGGCTCTCATCCCCTTTCCAGCACCTCCTGGCTCTCACCCCCGCGACCCCCCCCCCCCGAAAATCGCGGCACCCCCGCGACCCCCTCCCCCCCCGAAAATCGCGGGCACCACCCGTAAATCGCGGCACCCCCACGACCCCCCCCCCCCCCCGAAAATCGCGGCACCCCCGCGACCCCCCCCTGAAAATCACGGGCACCCCAAGAAATCGCGGCACCCCCCCTCTTCAGTAAAAAAAAACCAGGAAACTCACCAGTGTAACTGCTGCACAGCATAACGGGGAGGGAGCTGGGGAGCGCGCAGCAGAGGTGGCTGGTTCACCTTAACCAGCCACCAAGAAGACAGGGGGAGTCGGGCCGGCCCATATAGCCATCGGCCCTTCTGGCATTTGCCAGAAGTGCCAGATGGCCAGTCCGGCCCTGACACGGGGTATTACATTTGGACTTGTCATTGCAGGTAAGGTTGCACTGGTCATCATTGTCCAGCACAGTATGGCAGCTTGTATTTATATATAAATAATAAATAGATGTAGGTGCACTGGTCTAGCGGGGGATCCTGCAGCAACCACGGAGGACACAGTGGAATTAGTCTGCCTCCATTCCTGTTTATTGGAGAGCTGCAGAAGAAAGTCTGGACAGCCCAGACTGAGTGCCCTGGCTTCTGGTTGCATGTGGACATGGGGTAACACTATCACCACCACCACCACTATAGATAATGATAAAGAGCTGACTCCAGGATCGTGCATTAAGCCAACATTTCTGAAGGAATGTACTGCCAGCTACATAGTAGTTCTTATCCACAGCGTCAGGGGAGGACTGGCAGACTTTGGCCCGGGGGGGCAAGCACACCGCACTGGCCCATAAGTAGAGGCCCATCCTTAAAGGGTGGTTTTTGGTACAATATATATTTATCTATATTAAAGAGGCTATTTTAGTGTTGCTAAATCCATATATATGCTTTTATGCCCAGGCCCAGAGCTGGATTAAGCCTCTGGGGGGCCTGGGCAACGCCCTATGATGTAACATGGTTATCATTTTAGACAAATACATAGGAATACTGTGTGCACTACTGTTAGGTGTACACAGTTCTGCCTTCATGAGCAGTACACAGTGAAGTTGGGACAGACCTCCCAACTGTCCTAAGGGAAAGTCACCCAAATTTAGGACTGCCCCACTAGATTCAGGACTGTTGGCAGACTGTCCTGCTCTCTCCTACCTGTTCTTGTCACTGTCACCACTTGTGGCTGCAATTTTCTTTAGCTCATTTGCTGCTTGTCTGGTTCCTGGAATATTGGAGGCCCTATTTGGAGAAAAAAATGGGTACATGAAAATTAGAAAACTCCAACCAAAATTAGTATCTACATTTGATAAATAGAACTATTTCCCTCCCTCCAAACAGCCCCAGCAATAAATTAAATAGCATTTACATTTAATAAATATAACCATTTCCCAAAACCATATCAGGCATTAAATAATTCATAATCACTTTAAATAAATAGACCTCATTTTCCCAAACAGCGCTACATTCAATAGATCACAAACCACCCCAGCAATAAATTAAAGGTCCAATCGCTCCATCTTAACTTCATAGGCTCCACTATTAAATTAAATTGCCCCACCATCAACACAAATAAAATAGCAACACACACACACACACACACACACACACACACAATACACTGACCACATACACACACACACACTACACTGGCCCCTCACTCACACACACAGTATATATGCCCCCCCCACACACACACACACACAGTATATATGCCCCTCTCACACACACACAGTATATATGCCCCTCTCACACACACAGTATATATGCCCCTCTCACACACACAGTATATATGCCCCTCTCATAGTATATATATATATATATATATATATATATATATATATATATGACACACACACACAGTATATATATATGACACACACAGTATATATATCACACACACACACACACAATTAATATAACCCCCCACCGCACTTACCTTTCTTCATCCGCGCCGCGCACTCTGCACTGCTCATTCTTCCGACATGGGACGGCACCAATCACATGGTGCGCGTCCCATGTGACAGAAGAATTTGTCCGAAACACAATTCTCTGAGTAGCCCGGGGGACACATGCCCCCCTGCCCGCCGGGCCAGCCCGCCCCTGGTAAGCGGTCAGGAGCTAACTGTGGATAGAGCATTCAGTTAGAGCAACAAGTAAAGAAGTACTGTAGCAGCAACACAGTGAGCAAGAAGTGTCAGGGATTCCAGGCAGGTGCCAACGAAGGAGCCTGGTAATCACAGCAATTTCTATGTACAACTGTGCACATAAAGTTGGTGTTCAATTGACACTCACAGTTAGTCAGTGGCTAGCTTAGTCAAAGAGCACCAGCAGGTGATGTAAGTGACAACTAGTTGCTGGAATCCAGCAAATACCCCCCCCCCCCAAAAAAAATATAGCATATTAGATTGGGTGTGGTAAGTTCATCCATCACACAGTCTTACTAGAACAATGATGGAAGATATTTAAATAAGTCTCACCAAAAGCACAAGTGACTCCTGTAAAATGCTTTTAACATGGCAAACCTGTGAGCCAGTTCCCCCGAAAATAGAGGTTACTATTTTATAAAATTTGTAGTTTTATATATATTTTGGGGGCTTTAAAAGTAACCACAATCTACAAGCACCCTCCCCTAGCTGTCATTCCCTGACACACAGACCTTCAGTGACTACAAGGTTAGGGGAATGAGATCTTGTTAGTGTGAAGGTAAACATTCAGGAACACACAATTGCACAGGAAATATTTTCAAATAATGCCTGCACTTTTTTTTATTGTGACTCTTGGATTGAGATGGGGTTAATCTAGAGTGTATATGATTCAATTTTGGTAATGCCAGCATTTCCATATTGTTGGATGGGAAAGAGTTTGTATTGCAAATTTGGATAATTTTGGCCACTCATTATTCTATTCTGACGGTATTTCTGGAGATAACAATCAGTGGTATTGGGCAAATTTTGTATGCTTGCACTATTTTCTGTCCAAACATAGAACTGGGTGACTCTTCATCCCGTATTGTAAAAAAATAACAAACTTGTGCATTACTCACATCTATAAAGACTTTTTTTCAATTGGTACTGACTGTGATCAGGTACAGCTCCAGTCGCAGAAATTCAATATGTACATCATCATCATCACTCATCCCCAAATAGAAAAATATTAGATGTATCATTCAAGTAATGATTCATACTATTGGAATAGCCATCTAGTTTATCAGGTCTTCTGTTTCCCCCAAAGGAGACTATCGTGCTTCAGCTTCTCCATATGCAGCAAGGATGATGTTCCAAGTTTTGTTCTGTTACTACCTTTACCTATCCATTGTGCTAATAGTATGCATCTGACCATATACCTAATTACACACCATCCCTGTGCTCTATACCAAATTTAACAGATAATTGTTGTGTCCTTAAAAATAGTGCTACCAGAGGCCATTTCTTCTACAGCGTAAATAATAGGCTGAATGTGCCAATATTGGGCATTACTTGCAAAATGAAAGGCGGAGTTGAATAGAAAAACAGACACCATTTGCAGATATCTAATAGCACATGTAGGTGAAGGGGTCATGTGAGCCTCTTTAAAATGTGGAATAGCTAATGTATAGAAAATTGAAGGTTATTAGTAGAAAAAAATTAAGGCTATTGAGAGCTATCTGTAGCCCAGATGCAAACCAAAAAGCCTAGGGTCAGAAAGAGCAAATTCTGAGAATAAAAATGACTGTTATCGGCACAAGAGCACAGGATACAATGGTCACAATTCTATGCGGAGAGCTGGAAATGACAGCTATGGAGCCTGGAGCTTAGTGAAAGCATATAACATTTATTGAGCAGATATGTCAGCTAGCAACTTGCAGAAATCCAAGGAAACAGGAGAAGAAACAGGAGTAACAAATGAGAACAGCAACAACTTAAATGACCAGCCAAGGTGAACTGAGGTAGGCAGGCATTAATAGGGAGAGAACAGGTGCAGTAATTAGCTGGTGCAGCAGGTTAACCCCTGCTTGTGAGAGAAGAGGCACAATAGCAGCACCACTGGTGGTCAGAGGTACTGAAGGTAAATACAATCATATCAAGTCCAATGTAGTCCAATAGACAGAGCTGCCGAGACAAAGCTGCATCCTGATGCAATGCTGCAGTAGAAGCGAAGACAGATCCTGACAGCAACCTTGCAATGGAATTGGATGAGTTGTGGGCCTCATTTGGTACCCGATCAAGTGACTCCATACAAAAGTGTATCTTCTGGAGTGGTGGTGGTCCTTGTAGCTTTTTAGATTTATTAAGAGAGAACTTTTCAATGTCTAACAGCTATGGTGTAAAAGATAATATATTTGATCTTCAGAAAGCAGTGCCTTCCCACAGCTCTAGCTGAAAGGAAAAAAAAACCTCAAGCTCTCAGTTAGACACACCTGCTATGCCCAGACATAAAGGCTTATTAGTCCTAACAGTTATAGATTTAGGGCTGGATTTACTAAGCTGCGGGTTTGAAAAAGTGGGGATGTTGCCAATAGCAACCAATCAGATTCTAGCTTTCATTTATTTAGTACCTTTTACAAAATGATATATACACTGCCTCCAGTTGTGTGAGTACACCAGTTGCTGCATAAATATTGCTAGTTATTGATTTGACTACACTAAGATGTGTGCCAAAATATTTTAGTTCTTTAGGCTGTATACTGTTGCTGTCATGTCAGTTTATAATAATACTTTTAAACCTCCTTGCCATAAATCTCAATATTAAAATACTCAAATTTGTGACAGTTTCAATGTGAACTCAGTATAATTCAAACCTTACTTACAGATTAATATCTTTCTATGTTTCAAACTTTTGACCAGAAATTCCTCCATTCAATCTATCCCATCTTGTAACTAGGCAGAAAATACATCCCAAACAAGCAGTTGTTATACTTAGTTACTAAACCTAAATTCCTTTTACAAAGAGCTAAAACATTCACAAATACATATGTCAACGTTGAAAGATAGAATTTAGAAGTAGTAAAAATTATTTGAAATTGAAATCAAACTTCCAATCTGAATCACTTGCTCTCAGCTACAAAGCAGATGTCAAACATCTGAAGTCATGTCAAGGGATACTTTTTTATATACGTATTTGCAAATATTATTAGCTATTTCAGTATTTTAGGTTTAGTGATTCTTTAAAGAAAAAGAAGTAATGTGAAAAGTTCTGCATTCACCATCACTGACTTAACAATTGTAGTCACAATTACAGGATAATGCCACCCAAAACTGAATATCTCATGTAAAATCCAGTCCCAAAATGTTACTTATCCGGGATCAGCTTTCAGGCCATCTAGCAAGTTCCCAGGTATCTTGCACATAGACACCACTGCTTTGCCTGCTCCTCCATGCTTTCGAGGGCAGCATGTTGCCGTGGATAACAAGCTGCCTATCTGAAGAATGACCTGGTCAGCAGAAGGGAGGAGAGTCTACTGATGCCTGCTGAGTCTGGGCCTTACTCCATCCAAAATTAAATATCCCTTAAAGGTTTGAATTAATTACTTCAGAAAAATAGAACTATTGAGCCAATAGCTCAAATTAACTCATAGATCAAAAATGGAAGATTGATATATCTCTACGCAAGCAGTAACTTTTAGCAAAGCATCCTTCTTACATGAGAGTACCATTGTTTATTCATCTGTACAGAGCATGTTTTTAAATTAGAGCTGCTGGCTGATTTAATCAAGATGCATTAGTGATTTCCAGTCTTCACGTTTAACAGCTCCAAAGTGTCATCTTTTATTTTGTCAGCATTAAAGTCATCACCTGGAGTGTACAAAATGACATTTAGAATATTGCATACTGTAAATTATAACTCAGACAGACTGCTGTACTTACACCAAACTGAAACTTCACTTCTGGTAAGGTTTTCACTTCAATATATAATATCAGGCCTGTATATCATTGCCCTTGTGACATTTCTTTAATTAAGTTATAAATTCTTCTCTTGGATAATATTGTACAGGAACTAATGTGAAATAAAAATGTAATAACAATGAGTCAAAATAGAAAGAGTTATATTGCACTTCACTTGTTTATAAGGCAGAATTTTGACTTTTTTTCCACTCTGGTAAACTTATTTTGGTTGAAAGACAACCACTTATGAATAATATTGTGCGGGAGCGGATTAAATAAGACTCCTAGGGGGGAATTCAATTTCTTGTGATGAGCCGCCAGACATCATTGTGATGTCTTGCTGTACTTACTTCCGGGTACCACGGTCAGGGCTGGATTAAGGGAAGGGAGGCCCCAGGGCTAAGGGTACCGTGAGGGTCCCCCAGCCGAGCCCAAATGCCCCCACCCATCCCCTTTCCCCTTCCCCCCCCCCCCTTGAGCTTACCTCCTTCCGTTGTTCCACTCCATGTAGCACTTACGCGGCACGCAGTAATCTTCTTACTGAGGAGATCTCGTGAGAGTGAGACTATGACTCATAGTCCTACTCTTATGAGATCTCTTCAGCAAGGAGATTACTGCATGTCGCGTAAGTGCTACAGTGACAGCAGGCAACTAACAGCATAACATTTGCTGTTAGCTGCCTGCCATTCCCCTTGATCAGATGACAGTCGGAGCCGGTGAATGCCAGCAGGCTCCCCAGCTGCCCGAGGCCCCTGGGCTGTAGCCCTTTTAGCCCTATTGTTAATCTGGCTCTGACCACGGTATCCCAACATTACATGTTTTCCTGCACACAACTATAAGCTGTGAGGAAAAATCCATGATTTTACATCGCTGTGGAGTGCCTTCATGTCTGTTCCTGCTGACCATTGCCGGAAATTGAATCCCCCCTAGTTTAATAAATGTAGGGGTTGTGATCTCGGCCTACAAGAATGGTGGGGGCAGAACTGCAATAAGTTCTCAGTGGGCTTGAACCTCCTCACTTTTTTCATCATTCCCAGTGATAGCTCTTACTACAGTAAGCAGAAGCCAGGACAAGTCCATTTTTTTAATCCTCCAATGATTTCAGTGTTGTCTTATTTGTTCTCCTTTTCAATAAAAACAAGTTGTATAATGTAAAATGCAGGGTTTGGTATAATGTATTGGGGAATTGCTGGTTATAATATGTAGGACATTGCTCAATATAATCCACAGGCATGGGTGAATATTAGAGATGGTCACTGACCCCCGTGTTTGGTTTTGGATTCGGTTTTGGATCTGGATTACCGTCGTGTTTTGGTTTTGGTTTTGGTTTTGCAAAACCGCCATTGCGTGTTTTGGTTTTGGTTTTGGTTTTGTTTGGTTTTGTTTTGCTATTTTTTGGGAAAATCCATGTTTTTGGGCCTAAATTAACCCAATTTAGTGCTCCAACTGTTTTAGAGACAAGTAATCTAATTGTTGAGGTAATAAATCATCCAAAAAAACAGTTTAATTCTTCGTTGGTAGGCCTATTCTACACACAAAACAGATTGTCTTCCTCTCCATCTATGCATATTGGCAATACAGCCATCGTCTTTGAATGTATATTACACCCTACACTTATAGTTAAATATGTAAAGAAATGGAAAAAGCCAGTTTGGTTTCTGTCTCTCAAGGCCCCCCTCCACTTGTATAAAATAGCAAAAAATTCAGCCATTATAGACTGTACAATATTAATTGACATGGAGAAAGCCAGTTTGGTTTCTGTCTCTCTAGGCCCCCCTCCACTTGTATAAAATACTAAAAAATTCAGCCATTATAGACTGTACAATATTAATTGACATGGAGAAAGACAGTTTGGGGTCACTCTGTCTCTCTAGGCCCCCCTCCACTTGTATAAAATACCAAAAAATTCAGCCATTATAGACTGTACAATATTAATTGACATGGAGAAAGCCAGTTTGGTTTCTGTCTCTCTAGGCCCCCCTCCACTTGTATAAAATACTAAAAAATTCAGCCATTATAGACTGTACAATATTAATTGACATGGAGAAAGACAGTTTGGGGTCACTCTGTCTCTCTAGGCCCCCCTCCACTTGTATAAAATACCAAAAAATTCAGCCATTATAGACTGTACAATATTAATTGACATGGAGAAAGCCAGTTTGGTTTCTGTCTCTCTAGGCCCCCCTCCACTTGTATAAAATACTAAAAAATTCAGCCATTATAGACTGTACAATATTAATTGACATGGAGAAAGACAGTTTGGGGTCACTCTGTCTCTCTAGGCCCCCCTCCACTTGTATAAAATACCAAAAAATTCAGCCATTATAGACTGTACAATATTAATTGACATGGAGAAAGCCAGTTTGGTTTCTGTCTCTCTAGGCCCCCCTCCACTTGTATAAAATACTAAAAAATTCAGCCATTATAGACTGTACAATATTAATTGACATGGAGAAAGACAGTTTGGGGTCACTCTGTCTCTCTAGGCCCCCCTCCACTTGTATAAAATACCAAAAAATTCAGCCATTATAGACTGTACAATATTAATTGACATGGAGAAAGCCAGTTTGGTTTCTGTCTCTCTAGGCCCCCCTCCACTTGTATAAAATACTAAAAAATTCAGCCATTATAGACTGTACAATATTAATTGACATGGAGAAAGACAGTTTGGGGTCACTCTGTCTCTCTAGGCCCCCCTCCACTTGTATAAAATACCAAAAAATTCAGCCATTATAGACTGTACAATATTAATTGACATGGAGAAAGCCAGTTTGGTTTCTGTCTCTCTAGGCCCCCCTCCACTTGTATAAAATACTAAAAAATTCAGCCATTATAGACTGTACAATATTATGAAAAATGGACAAAGCCAGTTTAGGGTCACTCTGTCTATGACACCCTACCCTTAAGGATAAATTGCCCTAACAGCAGCCTTTCAAGATGGTATGTGATATGGAAATGCCACAAGTCCCTTTCCTCTTTGGGGGTAGATTGCACCCTACACTTACATAGAAAGTTTTAAAAAGATGTTATCGGCATCATCTTCAGCTTCATCCTCACCCTCATCAGTGTGTACGTCATCATCACAGACTATCAATTCATCGCCGCTTGAATCCGCCATTAGAGAACAGTCAGTGCTTGGATGTCTTGGATGGTGAAGGCCTTCCTCGTGGAAGATGTAGTTCATTTTTATAAACATCATTTTCTCCACATTTTTGGGAAGTAACCTTCTACGGCGATCACTGACTAAGTTCCCTGCTGTGCTGAACACTCGTTCAGAGTACACACTGGAGGGTGGGCAGCTTAGGTATTGCAAAGCAAGTTTGTACATGGGTTTCCAAATGGCCTGCTTTTCTTCCCAGTAAGGAAAGGGACTGTCTGACATTTCCATATCAACTACCTCTTGAAAGTAATCCTCCACCATCCTTTGCATGTTTATACTCATATTGGATGGACTTATGGGCAAAGTGACACATTTTTTTGAAAAATCCTTCAAACCAGCCCAGATGTTAAATTGTTCTCGTCTGCCCCCTGTGTCTTCCCTGCTTCTTTTTTGGAAATTTAATTTTTTACGAGCAACAGCTTGAGAAAGTGAAGGAGGACACGTCGTCAAGCCGAGGCCCAGTTCAGCGGCCAACTTGCTGAGCAATAGCTCCTTGCAAAAGTTCACATCTCGCTCATTTACAAGTAAAGACTCAATGTAGGTTTTAAACCTTGGATCAAGCACAGTGGCCAAAACGTACTGATCCGAGTTCAAGATCTTAATAACTCGAGGATCATTGTGAAGCGAATTAAGTACTTGATCGACAAGGCCAACATACTTTGCTGAATTGCTTGCTTTCAGCTCCTCCTTCATTTTCTCAAGCTGCTTTTCCAATAGTCTAATTAAAGGAATGACTTGGCTCAAACTAGCAGAGTCTGCACTGACCTCACATGTCACAACTTCAAATGGTTTCAGCACCTTGCACAGCACTGAAAGGATTCCCCACTGTGCAAGAGTGAAATACATCCCCCCTCCTTTCCCAATGTCATGACTTGTGCAATATGCTTGGATGGCTTTGCGCTGTTCCTCCATCCTCTGAAGCATGTACAGGGTGGAATTCCACCGAGTTACCACCTCTTGCTTAAGTTGGTGGCAGGGCAAGTTAAACTGCTCTTGGAGCTGCTGTAATCTCCTACATGCTGTGGCTGAATGCCTGAAATGGCCTGAAATTTTACGGGCCACCGAAAGCATCTCCTGCACCTCACGGTTATTTCGTAGGAAGCTCTGCACCACCAAGTTGATGGTGTGAGCAAAACAGGGAATATGTTGGAAATCACCCAGCTGTAATGCTCGCACTATATTGTTGGCGTTATCTGAAATGACATACCCTGGGGAGAGTCCGAGTGGTATAAGCCATGCATCAATCACATCTCTCAGTTTGCGTAACAAATTGTCAGCCGTATGCCTGTTAGTGAAGCCGGTGATACAAAGAGTGGCCTGCCTGTGACAAATGTTACGTAGTGGTGTACATGCTGCTGCTGTTCCTGCTGGTGAAGGTGAATGACCAACCCAGTGGGCTGTCACAGTCATATAGTCTTTGGTTTGGCCACTTCCACTTGTCCACATATCTGTGGTTAAGTGAACAGTGGGCAGAATGGCATTTTTCAGCGCAATCTCTACATTTTTACACACTTTTTGGTATAGTTGTGGAATAGCTTTACGGGAGAAATGGTGTCGCGATGGAATTCTGTAACGCGGACACAAAACCTCAATTAACTGTGAAAAACCAGCTGCGTTTATTGTGGAGATTGGACGCAGATCTAACACTAACATTGCAGCCATGGCGTCTGTGATTCGCTTGGCGACTGGGTGACTGCTGTCATATTTGCTTCCCCTCGCAAATGATTGTTTCACAGTTAATTGCTGAAATGTAGGACTGCTCATTTTATTCACCTGCCTCTGGGATGACGATTCACCCCCAGCAGCAGCAACAGCAGCAGCAGGACTAACGCTTTCTTCAGAGGAATCAATAATAGTGCCGGAGTCATCCAGCCTTAAGTGGGATGCCGGGCTAACTCCGAGCGCTACTGAGGATATTGATGAGGATGGTGTGGTGGGTGTATTTTGTAGCCGTCGGTATGTCGGTGAGCGGAGGGTCTTAGCTGATGAGGGAGTGCTTGTATTCTTTTGGGAAGAACTTTCAGCTTTTCCCAACACTTTGCCATGAACTCTCGTTAGATGGCGTAACATAGACGAGGTTCCAAGATGGTTAAGGTCCCTCCCTCGACTGACTGTGGCTTCACATACACTACAAATGGCTATACAATTGTTGTCTGGATTTGGGTAGAAATAATTCCACACATAAGAAGTGGATTTTTTTGTTTTATGCCCAGGCATGACAATGGCCTTTTTCTTGTCACGTGCCAGAACTGCTGCCACTGGTGCAGGACTTACACAAACAACCTCATCCTCATCAACATCCTCATTAGCGCCCTCGTCGCCTACACAAATCTCCCCCTCATCCTCTTCTAATTCCAAAGTGGCATCCTCAATTTGGGTATCACCGGCTACACTCGGGCTATTAAGGCACACATCAGCAGAATGCTCACGATTAGACATCCCACTGTTGGATGGACTCTCCACAGGGATTGTTGTCATTTGTGAATCAGAGCAAATATTCTCCTGTAATGCCTCACTGGTATCTTGCAGCTCAGCTTTGACGCGTAACAGTAGTTGTGCACCAATTGTAGGCTGGGTAACTTTTTGGGATCTGCCACTAATAGCCAAAGGTGAAGGCCTCATTCTCTCTTTGCCACTGCGTGTGTAGAATGGCATGCTTGCAATTTTTTTTTTATCGTCACTTAACTTTTGCTCAGTTACACTTCTTTTTCGCTTCAATACAGTAAATTTTTTTTTGTTTTTTGTTTTTTGCACTAATTTGAAAACACTCTGTTGTTTGACATCGCCTTGGCCAGATGACGTACTGGGAACACTAACATCAGGACTGGTGACAGAACCTGGTTGCTCATTTAGATCATATGTGGACTGCTTTGAATCCATTCTGAGCGCAAACCACTGAGGAGTGCTAAAAATTATTGAGTAGATACTGCTGACAGATATGACTTTTGACAGCCAGAAATATTAATGCACAATTAGGGAGGACACCCCAAAAACACTGAGGAGTGCTAAAAATTATTGAGTAGATACTGCTGACAGATATGACTTTTGACAGCCAGAAATATTAATGCACAATTAGGGAGGACACCCCAAAAACACTGAGGAGTGCTAAAAATTATTGAGTAGATACTGCTGACAGATATGACTTTTGACAGCCAGAAATATTAATGCACAATTAGGGAGGACACCCCAAAAACACTGAGGAGTGCTAAAAATTATTGAGTAGATACTGCTGACAGATATGACTTTTGACAGCCAGAAATATTAATGCACAATTAGGGAGGACACCCCAAAAACACTGAGGAGTGCTAAAAAATTATTGAGTAGATACTGCTGACAGATATGACTTTTGACAGCCAGAAATATTAATGCACAATTAGGGAGGACACCCCAAAAACACTGAGGAGTGCTAAAAATTATTGAGTAGATACTGCTGACAGATATGACTTTTGACAGCCAGAAATATTAATGCACAATTAGGGAGGACACCCCAAAAACACTGAGGAGTGCTAAAAATTATTGAGTAGATACTGCTGACAGATATGACTTTTGACAGCCAGAAATATTAATGCACAATTAGGGAGGACACCCCAAAAACACTGAGGAGTGCTAAAAATTATTGAGTAGATACTGCTGACAGATATGACTTTTGACAGCCAGAAATATTAATGCACAATTAGGGAGGACACCCCAAAAACACTGAGGAGTGCTAAAAATTATTGAGTAGATACTGCTGACAGATATGACTTTTGACAGCCAGAAATATTAATGCACAATTAGGGAGGACACCCCAAAAACACTGAGGAGTGCTAAAAATTATTGAGTAGATACTGCTGACAGATATGACTTTTGACAGCCAGAAATATTAATGCACAATTAGGGAGGACACCCCAAAAACACTGAGGAGTGCTAAAAATTATTGAGTAGATACTGCTGACAGATATGACTTTTGACAGCCAGAAATATTAATGCACAATTAGGGAGGACACCCCAAAAACACTGAGGAGTGCTAAAAATTATTGAGTAGATACTGCTGACAGATATGACTTTTGACAGCCAGAAATATTAATGCACAATTAGGGAGGACACCCCAAAAACACTGAGGAGTGCTAAAAATTATTGAGTAGATACTGCTGACAGATATGACTTTTGACAGCCAGAAATATTAATGCACAATTAGGGAGGACACCCCAAAAACACTGAGGAGTGCTAAAAATTATTGAGTAGATACTGCTGACAGATATGACTTTTGACAGCCAGAAATATTAATGCACAATTAGGGAGGACACCCCAAAAACACTGAGGAGTGCTAAAAATTATTGAGTAGATACTGCTGACAGATATGACTTTTGACAGCCAGAAATATTAATGCACAATTAGGGAGGACACCCCAAAAACACTGAGGAGTGCTAAAAATTATTGAGTAGATACTGCTGACAGATATGACTTTTGACAGCCAGAAATATTAATGCACAATTAGGGAGGACACCCCAAAAACACTGAGGAGTGCTAAAAATTATTGAGTAGATACTGCTGACAGATATGACTTTTGACAGCCAGAAATATTAATGCACAATTAGGGAGGACACCCCAAAAACACTGAGGAGTGCTAAAAATTATTGAGTAGATACTGCTGACAGATATGACTTTTGACAGCCAGAAATATTAATGCACAATTAGGGAGGACACCCCAAAAACACTGAGGAGTGCTAAAAATTATTGAGTAGATACTGCTGACAGATATGACTTTTGACAGCCAGAAATATTAATGCACAATTAGGGAGGACACCCCAAAAACACTGAGGAGTGCTAAAAATTATTGAGTAGATACTGCTGACAGATATGACTTTTGACAGCCAGAAATATTAATGCACAATTAGGGAGGACACCCCAAAAACACTGAGGAGTGCTAAAAATTATTGAGTAGATACTGCTGACAGATATGACTTTTGACAGCCAGAAATATTAATGCACAATTAGGGAGGACACCCCAAAAACACTGAGGAGTGCTAAAAATTATTGAGTAGATACTGCTGACAGATATGACTTTTGACAGCCAGAAATATTAATGCACAATTAGGGAGGACACCCCAAAAACACTGAGGAGTGCTAAAAATTATTGAGTAGATACTGCTGACAGATATGACTTTTGACAGCCAGAAATATTAATGCACAATTAGGGAGGACACCCCAAAAACACTGAGGAGTGCTAAAAATTATTGAGTAGATACTGCTGACAGATATGACTTTTGACAGCCAGAAATATTAATGCACAATTAGGGAGGACACCCCAAAAACACTGAGGAGTGCTAAAAATTATTGAGTAGATACTGCTGACAGATATGACTTTTGACAGCCAGAAATATTAATGCACAATTAGGGAGGACACCCCAAAAACACTGAGGAGTGCTAAAAATTATTGAGTAGATACTGCTGACAGATATGACTTTTGACAGCCAGAAATATTAATGCACAATTAGGGAGGACACCCCAAAAACACTGAGGAGTGCTAAAAATTATTGAGTAGATACTGCTGACAGATATGACTTTTGACAGCCAGAAATATTAATGCACAATTAGGGAGGACACCCCAAAAACACTGAGGTGTGCTACAAATTATTTAGTAGATACTGCTGACAGATATGACTTTTGACAGCCAGAAATATTAATGCACAATTATGGGGGACACCCCAAAAGCGCTGGGGAGTGCCAAATATGAAGAAAAAATAATAAACCTCTATCCTCCTCTCTGCACTAGCGATTTTGGTTAGAGCAATTGCAAGAACAATATGGTATTCTCTGTCCCTGCTCTAATTAGCCTATGACTACACCCTGCTCTCTCCCTCTGTCAAATGGCGATGGATTGCTGTGGAGGCGTGTATTTATAAAGTTGAAGTATCGCGAGAACCGAGTCCCGAGATCCGACGACGTCACAATGACGTTCGGCCTCGATTTGGATTCGGAATGGGCGGGAGAGTACCGAGCTGCTCAGCTCGGTACTCGGATACCCAAAGTTCGGGTGGGTTCGGTTCTCGGAGAACCGGACCCGCCCATCTCTAGTGAATATAATGTGGCATTACTCTTCATAATATGATTTTAATTCAACATAATTTGTTACATTTATTATATTGTATATTACACTATTTTCAAATCTCTACAGTTACATTTTCATAATCTTTTTTTTAACTTGAGAGGTTTCAGTGGTCTTAAGGGACATCATATGAACAGAGGCATGGTCATTTGACCATGATGGGAGATTTTCATGCCGCTACTCAGGGTGTTGTGTGTGGTGGTCTGGAATCTTTGTAGTCTTTTTGGTTTGCCTGCGGAAGAGAGCTGAGAGGAGGGGTGGGGGGTGGGGTGCGGTGGGGAAATTTACCCAACACCCAGACACATCCCCAAGAACCATCAACCAATCTAACCCACCTATACTACAAAAACCACAGGCTATACACAAATAAGAGCTATAAACAAAAGGAGCTATAATGATCACTACCATATACCATAAAGAGCATAAACAACTGACGTTATAAACATTCAAGTATATTGCTATACACACCAAGAGCTATAGTCACCAAAACTATAAAAGAGCTATATAACCAGAGCTATAGTCACGGAACCAGAGATATAATCACTGAAACCCCTTAGCAGACTAGCAATATACCAAAGACAAAAGAACTACAACAGCCAAAACACAAATAGCCATAAACCAAAAGCTGCCAAAAGCAATAAATGGGAAGTATATAGTCTTAACTCAGCCTTCAGAACAAGTAAATCTCCAAACCCGATTCCACCCCCCCACCTCCCTCTTTATTCCATAAATATACCAAGACAACAAAGAGAACCAAACAAACAAGCCCCTCAAATACCAAAGACACTAGACAACAAGGACCAACAAGAGACAGATAAGTTTTGGACTAACCACCCACTATTTGCTTTTCTCTCTCCATTCCAACTCCTCTCTTCCACAGGCACACCCAAAAAAACTACAAAGATTCCAGACCACCACACACAATACCCCAAGTTGCGCCACGGAAAACACCCACTACAAAGAAGTACCCACAGGAATGGAATTTCAGCAAACTCCATAAAGGTAGCAAACAACATACACACAAACCAAGTGCAGACGTCCAAGGTGACCCTTCCAAAAGGATCCCCGTCCCCCTCTGTTAATTGCCAGTATGACACAATATGTCCTCTTTATATTTAAAATATGGCACTGTAGGATCAGATGCTAAACTACAGTGTTACATACGCTGTGTGGCGCCAGGTCCATTGTAATGCTTTAAACTGCATTTTCCCCCACCCGTTGTGCTCTGAATAAGCAGTGCATGAGAAATGGGTTGTTTACAGAGCTGCCTCAGAGGGCAACTTAATGCATGACCACAAAGAGTGCATGGATCCAAACAGCCAATTGGGATGGTCATCATGTGCGCACCCTCATGTCAAGCAATGGCCAGGGTGGTAGAGATAAAAACAGATGCAGGAAAAATAAAGTGGATGAGAACAAAGTACAAAAGAGGTGATAGTAGGAAAGAAAAATAAAATGTCAATTGAAGAGGAAGAGAAAAGTGTGAGAGAAATAACCTTGAAATGAGGAGAGCGAGAGAGAGAAAAAGAGAAAGAGAGAGAGAGAAACCCTGATCAGAACTTGCTCATCTGTGCATCTCTTCCATAAGAAGGAGCAACTATTTTCTACCTATGTAGTGGCTGGCAACTTGGCATGTTTTGCCCTTTGTTTACCCATATAAAGAGGCAATGCGTGCAAAAATAGTTGCATAACGTCGCAAGATGAACCCTGTGCTGCAGGCGCATATTTGTACATGACCCTCATGACCCTTTTGTAAATGACCCTTAAAGAGTTAAAGTACTTATTTGCTATTACTTATTTATATATTGTATTGCTATATTAGATTACAGGAAAGTGTACTAAAAGTAATAACAGAACTCACAATGAACACATGTTCTGCAAGTTGGGTCTTGTCTTGCAGTTCTGTATGCCTATTGTGCTCCTTGGTTTCTAAAGCCTGACGAGGAATCATTAGCTGTGGATGCTAAAGGTAGAAGAACTCAGACAGAGAGAGATCAAATGGCCAAACAAGTGATGTCACAGGTGGCCGCAGACAGGTGTGTGGGGTCCATTTGAAGCAGATACTCCACATCAGAATCGGAGCAACATGAGACATGTTTGTTATGTTACTCCCCGTTTTAAGGTTTGTAAGGAATTCCAGAATTCAATTTTTGATCAGAAAAAAGGCATGGACATCAGATGCCTGGATCCAGGAACATTCTTCTGTATCTTAGCCTGTCAAGACCAGTTCAGAAAAAAGCTCCACAGGAAATGTTGCCGTTCAATATTGGCAGCAACCTATATGAGGGCACTTGTGCTCTTATATGTAATAAGTGTCAGTGGTGTTCTTGATAGATGTTAAATCACAAGAAGCTTTTAGACTTAACTTGTTGGTTTAATTTCAGAACTTGTTGTAAAAGATGATATATACAGTTGCTCACAGTTAATACTTACTCTAACAGACACTGCGACAGTATCCCAAGCTTATGCAGTAAATGTACTTAACACTATTATAGTACATTCATATATGCAGCACGGTGGCTTAGTGGTTAGCACTTCTGCCTCACAACACTGGGGTCATGAGTTCAATTCACGACCATGGGCTTATCTGTGTGGAGTTTGTATGTTCTCCCCGTGTTTGCGTGGGTTTCCTCCCACACTCCAAAAACATTGTAGTAGGTTAATTGACTGCTATTAAATTGACCTTAGTCTCACTCTCTCTGTCTGTGTGTGCTAGATAATTTAGACTGCTAGCTCCAATGGGGCAGGGACTGATGTGAGCGAGTTCTCTGTATAGCGCTGTGGAAATAGTGTCTATATATAAATAGATGATGATGATGATATGCAGATGGTAATAAGCTTATATTGTGGGCAATATCAGAGAACAGGTTACTCATATATATTTTGTGCCTCTGCTCACTATGTATATCTATATATAAGTATGTTTCCACAAAAAGGTATGCAGCTCTAGTTATCACTTCTTTTCAGTTCAACTGTAACTTGGAAGAACTGCTGAGAGCCGAACTTCCTGTCTGTGCATACTCCGTAAAATGATGCAGATAGCTGGAGGCTGCCCCACTTCCTGCCTTCACTAGATCACAGGGCACACCACTACCAAAATGGAAGCGCTCCATATTAATATTCAAGATCAGTATTAAATTCTCATTGATTGACCTATAGAGTAGTATTAGTATTATGCTTATGGAAAGAAAAAGAATTAATCACAATAGGTTCAATAAGAAAATATGAAAAACAAAAATTTTCATTTGAAATAAGATCATTGGTTTGGCTAATACTTTTATATTGATAAAGTCAAATTATTAAAATTGTATGAAAGATCAATCAATGAATCACTGTAAATTTATGATTATGTCAGGTGCGATTCAATCACAATTAAACATACACATTTGCGGTTAGTTGTTATAGTATCATACAGTGTTGGGGTCACATCCGATTTGTTACTTTTAGTGTTTCATTGTGTATAAAAATCAGACTTTATATAACATTATATTAAGTATGCTTATGTAACCCTTTAATAATGGGAGCCTGAGGGGAAATACTCATGTAACCAGTATCTGGTGGGTGGCTGGGGGGATGAGCAAAGAAACTAAGAGCAGTCTTATAGTGTACCGTGTTATTGGAAGTGACCAGTTTAACTGTGACATTGTTATACAATCTCCCCCACCCACATCCTTTTTTTGCAAAAACTTTATATTGAGTAAATTTTCAAAGAATACAAATGTGTGGGTAAAGGGCAATCAAACAAATTGACATACAGTATGGATGTATCGAGGGTTCATTAGAAAAAAAAATTCTCATTAAATCTGGCAAAGAGCAAGTTCTAGTTTCCAATCTTAACTCAGACAATTTACAAAGTCTAGCATTTATTTAATTAAATGCCCTAGTTAGCTAAAGATTGAAAATATGCAAAAAATAAACCAACAATGCTAAACATATAAGGAAGGTGAAGGTAAGAAAGGAGGGGAAGGGTGGGAGGAGAAAGGTCTTTTGTAAAAGGATCTAGTCTTCAATGGTAACTAGGTAATGGGCAGATGAAAAAGGTCAGAAAAAAGTGTTAACTCCCATCAAGAAACTCAAAAAGGGGACTATTTGGATAAAGCAGAATATTTTTTGTGTCTTGAAATTCCAGCCAGTAGAACCAAGTGGCACAATAATCATTACACCTATCAGAATAGCAGAGAATCAGATCATCTAATTACTTATAAAATTCAATGCGGGTGAGCCACTCTTTCAGAGTTGGAGGAGAGGAGGATCTCCAATGTACAGGAATCACTGCCTTTGCTGCACTATTTAGATGTTTAAACATGGATTCTTTACATAATGAAATTAGAATATTTATCTGATTTTATAGCCAAAAGCCTGGATCAGCTTTCATAATATCTTTTGAAGTAGCAATGACTCCATCCCAAAACGGTCTTAAAGATGGACATTCCCACCAAATGAGTAATGGTGTCCCAATAGCCAAATTACATCTCCAACAAGTGTTAGAGGTCCCAGGTATGTAGCGAGGACATTAGGATAGTGATAACATCTGGAGAGGACCTTATACTGTGTCTCAAACACCGCAATGCTAAGTGAGATAGCTTGGGTAATCTGAAAAATATTATTCCAGTGTTTTTCTTGAACCAGGTTGCCCATATCTTTTTCCCAGTGTTTTGTAAACTTGGGCAAAGAGGCGAAACGGTTTTCAATCAGGATATTATAAATCCCAGAAAGGACATGCGTAGGGCCATGAAGGAGACACACACATAGGGCTAGATTTACTAAGCTGCGGGTTTGAAAAAGTGGGGATGTTGCCTATAGCAACCAATCAGATTCTAGCTTTCATTTATTTAGTACCCTCTACAAAATGACAGCTAGAATCTGATTGGTTGCTATAGGCAACATCCCCACTTTTTCAAACCCGCAGCTTAGTAAGTCTAGCCCATAGTCTCAAATAATGTCAATTCCTTACTAGCACCTATGTGCACCTCCCTTTACTATGACACCATCATGCTTAGCATTATTCTTGATTGGACAAGGGCGAAAGCAGACAAGCAGTGGGTGACAATAGAGGAATGGTCTCTTGGGAATTATTCTAATATCATTCCCCCTCACATCCTTTTGTGCATAAGGAAGTCAGGTCTCTCCTTTGAACAGCAAAGCATTCATTATTGAAGCATGGTGCTGGGAATGGCTGCATGCAAGCTTTACCCTCAGGCTTTTAATGCTATTTTTTAATGTTATTTATGTACTTGATTTATGAACTCAACTCTATTTTTAATAAATCTCTTTTTGTGCTTTGAAACCACAACCTGATTGGAAATCCACTTATTTACCTTTAGTAAGGGGTGATTGTGAGTGTAAGGACTTCCACATCTCTCCACTTGCAGACCTTTTTATTTTGATTTACCAACAAAAGGGAGAAAGACGTGTCATTAAAAGGTAAAAAGAAAGGTTGATTTGGAAAAGGTTTTAGCTATTCTGAACTAGCCACAAATTGTAGGGCTTACAGCTACTCAAAGATCCCGCATTATGGTCGTCAGTTTATCAGAAACTATTCTTCCATTGCAACATCAGTTACCACCCTTGCCAGGAATGGAGCTATTTCAACTGTCCCATACCCAGAACTTATGGACGACCCCAGATTGCCTCAGGTTAGTAGTGCCCGCAGTGATTACTGAGTCCATGCTACTCCATGGGGATAATTTAAGGATCGTAGATGCAGGGACTGTTACATGGGTGAGATCACACACTTTGGTGGAGAGCTAATTATATTCAACTTTATTTTATTTATAAAAATGCATACAATATTTACAGGACTATGTACAAAACATACTAACAATACTGAAGCACTGGAGCCCTGGATGAGGTAGATGATGGTCCTGAAGATGAAGAAGGTGGAGAGCAGAATCCCAGATATGACTGTGGAGACCTGTTGGAAGAAAGTGATTGAGCAGGGATACTCCATGGGCTAGATTTACTAAGCTGCGGGTTTGAAAAAGTGGGGATGTTGCCTATAGCAACCAATCAGATTCTGTCATTTTGTAGAATGCACTAAATAAATGAAAGCTAGACTCTGATTGGTTGTTATAGGCAACATCCCCACTTTTTCAAACCCGCAGCTTAGTAAATCTAGCCCCAAGTCTCAATACAGAGCTACTTGAAGGGAATTTTCTACATAACTTCGCCTCCATAGACATCTGTAAGAGATACTGGAAGGTGATGAAAGCTGCAAGGCCCGAATCCCCTTTGTCTCACTTTGTGTGCCGCTGCCCTTTTCAAAAAGAGGAAAGGTCGGGTGGTGGTCTCCATGAGAAACCTACACAAAATTAGCAAAGCTGCTTCTGTACAGTAGTCAAGGACAGGGGCTGATTTGAAAATGAAATTGGCCCTGGAAAAAATTCTGAAAGTGGCCTCATGTAGACGGGGACCAAATAAATGGTAGGCATGGCCAATAGTGGGCGGAGTTAGCACACCATTAGCCCAAGCCACATCAGTTTTAGGCAAGGTAAATGCAATTAGTAATGGTAGGCAGTGTCTGCCTGTCACAATTGGTGGAGTTGACACACAAGTAGACAAAGCATTACACTAGTAGTTAGAACAAACACAAGCATGACCAATTTAAAAAATGTGTTATGTTTTTTTTAATTAAACGAAAATACTCCCATGGATGTGTCATACAAAATGTATTGCAAGGTTTATACTACTCTACATGATAATTTGGCGAGTATTAGTAATACATGTATATTAAAAAAAGCATCCTATTTACCGTCATACAATACAAAGAGCATCCTAGTGACTGGGGTCTGATTTTTAATACTACAACGAGTAGGGTGCTCTCTGTGTTTTACAGTGGTCACTAGATTGTTCTTGGGATTGTAAATGATTCACTAGAATGCTCTGTGAATTGTATATCAGTCACTAGAATGCTCTGTGAATTGTATATTGTTCACAAGAATGTTCTCTATATTGTAGAGTTGTCTCTAATTTAGACTCTGGTTTGTCAGATGGGGTTGAAAGGTGTTGTATTTGATTATAGCTCTTCGGCATAACAGTTTCCATATATCTAATTGACTATATGAAAAACACCTAGAGTAGACAAACCACACCTGCATGGTTTTTTTTTGTCACACCCATTTTTCAGTTGCACTGCACTTGTACAAAAGCCTGGGCCATTTTCTTGTGTTTGCACCCCAGGCTAAAAGTTGCCTGCAAGTCTTCGAACGCGACTATATATAAACAGAAACCCAAGGGTCTCAAAGCAATCAGGAAATACATTAGTATACAATGTAATATACCACCTCTACAAAAGACAGCGAAATCATCATCAAGTGACTTAGGGGCCTACTTATGAATGGAAGCATTTCCTCCAATCTATTATCATCCCTTATTGCATAAGGAATGATATTATGCAGCCATTTATTAAAAAACCAAACCAGGGACAGTGCATCTGATAGGAGGCTGCATGTGCAGACTCATTTTCAGGACTTAACAGAAAGGAGAGCACAAAGACTGTTGGGGAGGGATCTGAAGATAAATTGCTCTGATACTTAAAAATGCCTTAATAGCTTAATAAATGGGCTCCATAGCATTTAAAAAAGCCTTTAAAGAATGTTTTACCACCTGATCATTGCAGGACAACCAGCTCGGTGTTACACACAAATACTTTCTGATACACTGGCTGGGAATTTCTGCAGAATGTGAAAATACATTTGAAGTGGACAGCCTTCTATGTTTATGCTATATCTAAGTGTAATCACATTTCTAAATGAAATAAACTAGCCTGGAACACAATTTGTGAGTGTTGCCTCTGTTTTTACATAAATATGATAATTACATAAAGGAAACAGAAAAAAAAAAGTTGTACTATCTGCAGAATATCCAGCTATACAGCACACTTCATTTGTGCAAATATCCTTATATGTCCACCCAATGCATACATAGGTCCCATTGGGTGGACATATAACTGTCCGGTAGAAGCGTCCTGTTTTACCTATAGCAGGATTCATAAATAGTACAAAAAATACATAGTAGTAAAAATGTCACTTCATAGTCCAGTCAACTATCCCTATAGGACCACTCCTAAATAAATGTGCTCTCTCATCCCCGTGAAACACCTTTTAAATATATTGTACCACAACACAAAATCCTGTTGTTTTTTTACATGTGGACACAATATGAGGGATGTTGTTGAAATGTCGACAGTCACAATGTCGACAATGGAAAATGTTTACACCATGACGTTGACAGTCATAAGGTCGACACAGCTATAATGTTGACATGTAAAATGTGTACAGTGTTGGAAAGTCTACAGTCAAAATGTCAACATAAATCACTAGATATAAAATGGCAATACATGTAAAAAAGTACTAAATGTAAATGGTCCTACCAATTTTCATATGACCAACACTGGACTTTGCCAGCCTGGGATGGTGGCACTATAGAAGGGAACCAGTAGCATGGGGTCCTCCAGTCATACTGCCAAACCTATCCTGGTCAGCACAGGGCTGGATTCCCTAGGGAGATCCGGTCTGCAAAAAAAATGTGAATCTCCCCACCTAGGTTTAACCAACCCCGTGCTGATAGCACTAGAGATCTTCCCACACTCCTAGGGTGGTGGGGACGGGGTAAAAATAATTGTTTAAATGTTAAATTTTTTCCCTGGTGCACTACAGGTCTCAGCATGCCCAGGCCACTATTATGTGTTTGGGCATGCTGGTGCTTGTAGTACCACAAACACCAGCATAACCCATGGCAGCCAGGGCATGCTGGAACTTGGGGAACCACAAGGGCCAACATTCCCTGGCACCCAGGGCCTACTGGTACCTGTAGTTCACCAAGGAAGTATGTAAATAAAACACAGACACCAGTATAAAAATAATCTTATTTGAAGTAAAATACCCCTATCCTACCCTGAATCGCCCTCTTCATTGCTCACATAGATCCAGGGTCTTCAGGTGTAATAAATCCAAGGATCCTTGCTCCCGGTGCAAACAAGCTCTTACGGGGGTTTAGTCATATATATAACATGGTGACTTCCCACGGCTTGAACTCAAGCCCTGAATGCACTTCACTTGCCTCAGAATAAGCATTTTAGCACAATCTAAACTCAGAACAGTTCAGTGCATATGAACAGACCAGGCATTATTCCGGGCTGTTGGCAGACACCTTGGCGATAACTCCTACCTAAGAGCACACCTGATGTATATTGATACTTCTTAAATTCATTGCGACTTAGTTATTAATGCCTTTGGCACCTAAAACACTGTTGACAATTGAGAATAATATGTGGATGTAGAGTTAAATTGCCATTAGGTTAATATAGTCACAAAGGATAATTATTATCAGATCATAGTTATGGTATCATTAGTTTCTGTAGCTTGGTTTTTCATATCCTGTTAAAATAATATGTTACAAAGTATTGGCTACACTACTTCAAAGAGAACCATTGTGCTGCGAGCAAGTGACTGACAGCCCAGGACAGCCTCACAGATATGTATGAAGGGCCACAGGCTAAACAACTGCAAATACTGCTTTTGCTCAGCAGATCGTTTGTCTGGATTTTAACCACTGTGAATGCACAATTATTTCTTTGTATGTGGCTGTAGACCAGGAGACAAGACTATGATACATATTGGGGGGAATTCAAATGACCGTAGGTTTTTTTTTTTCTTCAGCTGCGAAAAAAAAATTCCTGCACGGGTTTTGACCAACTGGGACAACCGTTTTCAGGTAACGTTGCATAAAAAAATCGTGCAATTCAATTGAAAATCTTGTAGCGCCGCCACCTCGCTCTAACGATTGGTCATAGAGAGATTTTTATGGGAGTGGAGGGGATTGTATAACGCACCCATCTTGAATATAAAAAATAATGCTGCCACCAGCAAACGGTCATTTGCTGATAGCTGTTGACTGGTTTGATGACTGCATAGCATCTGGCTTTGTGAGTTTTCTGCATTACATTGAATTGGAATACATTAGCATTACACAATACTATTTTAATAAACATACTGCATTTTTCTTTAAAACTAATTTAATACAAAACACTAGTTAATACACATTAGTACATACATACATACATACATACATACATACATACCTATATATAGCTATACCTTTATCTCCATTTTTAATTTTTAGGTGTGTTTTTGTGTTGGAGTCTGTGTAAATTGTTTTTTAAAACGGTTTTATTTATAAAAAAAACATTAGTACATACACATATTACATACAACCACATACATACCCACAAAATCAGTGTACTTGTTGTTTTTATTGTATTTTTCTAAACCTAGTACAAAATCATTTTTTAGCATTGTAGTATAGGATAGGTTTTTCTATTGCAGATAGGCCAAATAATATATTTCTTTCCCTAGTGCTAAATCGTTTTAGCATTGTAGTATAGGATAGGTTTTTATATTAAAATAACACATAAGTGTATTTAGGTAGTTAGTTTATTTTTTTAACATGCTTTTTTGAACTATATTTTCTACTTTTCCTTTTCAAAAATAATAATAAACTACTTATTTCAGTTTTATACCTTTATTACACTTTATTTTATATTTTAAAACCCTTTTTTTTAATTTTTAGCACACCCCAAAGAGCTGTAAGATAAAACTGCCGATTGGACAGTTTACCGCGCCGTGTTAAATAACAATTGAAAAAACTTAACGCTGTTGCCTCCCGTCCACCCTATACTTTCAATAGATCTTCTACTTGTCCGCGATAGGACCGTTTGAGAAAAAAAAAGTGCTTTAAAAATTTAATTGAATATCGTGTAAAGTTAACATGCTCCAAAATTAGTGAAAACGGCCTTAAAATCAATTAACGCAGTGTTAAAAAAAAAAAACACGGTCAATTGAATTCCCCCCATTGTATATTGAAATTACAATTCATATCTCTAAACAATGTAAAAACTATCTAATTGGTTCAATTAACAAATTTAATCTAAACTTAAAAAGTTAACCTATTCTTATTTGTTGACATGACAAACATGACAATGAGTTTAAGGTGTTGATCTCAATCTGATCGAGCATATGTGGGATGTGCTGGAAAATCAAGTCCAAGTCATTGAGGCCGCACTTCACAACCTACAGGACTTCAAGATCTATTGCTAAAGTCTTTGTGCCAGATACCACAGGACACCTTCATCAGGGGCGGACCCAGACATTTGCCCTACCCGGGGCGATTTTAGGGGGGGGGGGGGCGATTTAGGCCCGGCCCCCTTTCTGTGTTCTAAGGCTGCCGGCGGCTGCACAGTATGTGCAGGTCCGTTCAGCAGTGAAAGTGTGCTGTCCCGCTGCTCTGATTGTGTTTAAAACACAATCAGAGCAGCCGGGCAGCATACTGTCCCTGCTGAACGGACCTGCACAGTGTGCAGCTGTCGGCAGCAAGCCCCTGGTAGGATCCGCCACTGACTTTCATCCAGATGTCCATGCCTTGAGGGTTTAGAGCTGTTTTGGCAGGATGAGGGGAACCTACACCTTATTAGGCAGGTGGTTTTAGTGTTGGGGCTGATTAGTGTACTGTGTCAATAATAGAACCATCTATTGGTATAAAGCTGTTCACACATTGTAAATTTCCACCATGCAGCACAATGTTTACGAAGCTTCTATGTGCATTACCATAGGTGGACCCTTGTAAGCAATAACAGTCTGGGGATTTGGTGATGAGGGGCCTGACTCATTAAGGGAAGTTAAGTAAAAAAATTGAGTAAGTAGTCTCCTGGACAAAACCATGTTACAATGCAAGGGGTGCAAATTAGTTTTCTATTTTGCACATAACATGGATTTGTCCAGGAGACTACTTACTCAATTTTTTTACTTAACTTCCCTAAATGAATCAGGCCCGGGGCCAGCAACCAAATCGTTCCTATCATTGAGCACAATGTTCAGTGAACACTATGGGGTATATGTATCAATGCAAATATGGAGGAAAGAACGGCACATTTCCACCAAATTTTTACATTACATGGCCTTCCAGTGGGGGCGTGGCTGTAATTGGAGAGGAGCAAGGGTGAGTCATCATGATAAGATTAATCATTGTCAGGGCCGGATTAAGGGAATGGAGGCCCCTGGGCTAAGGGGGCCTCCACTACCCTGTGAGCCGCCCCCACCTTGAGGTCCCCCGTGTTAGCTTACCTCCTTCTCCTGTCACTGTAGTCCTTCCGCGGCGCGCTGTAAGCTCCTTACTGAGGAGAACTCGTGACACTCACAAGATCTTCTCAGTAAGGAAATTACTGAGCACCATGGAAGAACTACAATGACAGGCTCAGCAGCGTTGATTGGGCCGGGGGCGCACCCGCACCGATCAGTAATGCTGCTGAGCACTTTCAAGGGCTTCCTGGATCCCAAGACCCCTGGGCTGTAGTCCAGTTAGACCTCGGGTTAATGCAGCCCTGATCATTGTAGCATGCTGCACAGCTCCTTCCCCTACTCCCTGTGTTAAAATCCTCCGATATATCTGAGGTTGCGAAGGTCAGCTCTGCCCTGTTTTAGAGCAGAGCTGTATTAGATGTCATAACTTGATATTACATATATCACTACAGTACTCCTTAAACAAAGCACTGGAGCTCTATGTATATTAGTAAATACAGCACTCAACTTAGAAGCACAGATATTTTTTAAAAGGCAGTCCTATGACTTTACAAGGTGGCATCACTGGAAAGTTCCATATGGGACAGATAGGCTGTGTAGATGAATGAGAGCCTAATCAGGTTCCTAGTCCACGCTGACCTGGATTCACCCATAAAGTACAGAACAATAAGATTCATTTAAAGAGCAACAGAAATACACCTTGTAGTGCAAATGCACACACCTATTTTTTACATAATGTGCCCATATATACAGGATGCACCGGTGGTAGTCACTTAAACATCTACATAAACCCCAACACCAATTAGGCCTACATGACAACACTGGTGGAGGGCTTACCGGTACTCTCCCCCCTGACAGCTTGGAAAAGAGACTTGAGAGAAATATGGCGCATCAAGAGGCCATCTGCCCGAAGTTACTCCAGCCGACACTGTCATTCCTACTATTATGGTGCTTATTTAAGCAGGCACCGGCTGTACAATGTTTTTTTGATTATTTTTTTTTACAAAGCAAAACAAAGCCAGCTAGAATCTGATTGGTTGATATGGGCAACATCTCCACTTTTTAAAACCGGCAGCTTGATAAATTTACCCCCTTGTCTTGCTTCAGAGCATGCTCTGTGGGGAATATGCATCTGCATATATGTTGGACCTGCCTAATCACAATGGAGTTCTGGAATATGTTTACTAGAATACTTTTATAGGTATTTGGACTGTGAATAGGATTCTCAACCTTCCACTTTTTTACAATGTATTAGCACTGAAACATCCACAATCTAGAAAATTATCTACATGTGTATTAGCAGCACTGGAAACTCGACAAGTGGACTGTTACAAAAAGCATATACTGCCAGGTAAAGCAGCACTTAGTAAGACTAATTGAAGGTTAATGCAATTCCCTGCAATGTGCCGCTGCAAACATCATGAAGGCACTCCACGGTGATGTAACATCACAGATTTTTCTTTGCATTCCATAAAGATGCACAGGAAAATTTGTAATATTTGGGTATCGTATTCCCCAGAAATAAGCTCAGCCGGACATCACTGTGATGTCCAGCAGCTCATAGAATGGAATTCAGTGCTGTGAGGCAGAACTGCTAACCACTAAGCCACGATGCTGCCCTAATATTTGACATGTAACATTTATATAGGATTATGCTTATACCAGTTGTTATTTTATTTAATTTTTATTTAATTTTGTTTACGCATTTTGGTGCAACATTTTATTGTACATATGCGTGTGCAAATATTGCAGTCTGTTCTGTATGTCTACGGACGGCAAGTACAGCGAAGTGTACTTACACCCAGATTCAAAAGGAACATTTTTAGAAACAGTCGGAACTACGGACAAGTTCCTCGCTCTTTTTTCAAATGCATTTTAAATACTGCTTTAATACAACATTTGCACAATTTTTACCCATATTGTGAAGAACAAAGCAACTTGCTGTGCACAATAAACTCGTTTATGGTCCCTTATTTATTACTTGGGATGTTTATATCCTATCTCAGGCTGATCTGTCAATATGTATGAGTTATGTATTATATAGTTTATATGTATTTGCAGATGAGTATTGTAAAATGTGTTTTTTAATATATTCTATATAAATATAAGGTTTTGAATAACATTTTTATATAGAGACTGAAATTGTTGTCTATTGTTTGTCAACTGACTTTCTAGAATTTTACACCCTACTAGTGCAGTTTCCTTTTCCATTCCTCTAGAAAACACACATAGACAGAGCATAAGGTGTTCCATTAAATGTTTGGCTATAAATGTCTAGATCCCACTCTGCTCTATGTCAAAATAATATTCTATGCTGCAAAAATGAAATCTCCTTCTATCCTATATTGTAAAAGGAGCCACCGCAATCAGCCTAAAACCTCCTACCACTACCACAGAAATCATTGTATACAAGGCACCATATTGCCATGAAAATATATGCATATTCCAAAAATGCAGGCACCATATAGAAGACAATGGACCTCATTTAGAGTAGGATGCAAAGTCCGTTTAAGAAGAGTAGGAGTGGGAGTGTGCCGCAGCTTAGTAGGGTATTACGAGTGGCAAGCAACCCCAGTTGCGTCCCACTCTTAATACCCTATAGAGCTATGAGCAGTTCCTGCAGCTAGCTAACCGCTTGCGCCACCTAATTTCTGCCGCACAGCTTTAGCCCTGTTTTGACGTGTGTTGCGTCTGCGCCTCACTGCAACTAGGATGTATTTACATAGTCCCGCCTTCACAATTCCGCGTTCCTCCCATTCTCTCCTAGTGAGTCGCAAGCTGTCGCAAGTGGTAATTGCATCCGAGATGCAGGCGGATTTGGTGCTTTCTGCACATGCGTGGTAGTGGTTTTTTGTTGGATGCGCCTAAAACGGACTTTACGTCCGACTCTAAATGAGGTCCATTAAGCGCAAATGGTTTTTTTGCTGTTTTCAGCTTATTTTTGGAGGTTTCAAACTATTCCCAAGTGAGATTTTTTGGAAATAAACGCTACAGTGCTTTTGTGGAGATGTCCCCGGAGAAGACCCCCGCCAGCGCTGTGTCCTTGGAGGGACAGAAGATGCCCCCAGAGCCAGTGCCCGTGAAGAGGGCGAAGATTCCGGCTGTCGCTGTGCCCCTGGAGGGGCTGAGGACTCCCCAGATGGCGGTGCCCTACAAGCGGGTGAAGAGGGAAGAAGAGAAGTACTCACCCGTCCAGCGATCCAGCGGTGAGTATCGTGGCTTCTTTCCTGCAGGTCCCGTCCGCGGAGGAAGGATGAGCCAATCAGGGCTCATCTTTCCCCGCTGGCCAATCAGCGGCTGGATACGCGAGCCAATCGCGGCTCGCGCCCGGCCATTCAAAAGATTGGCGCTGACGCGAGCCAATCAGCGCTCGCACCGGCTAATGACGTCACGCCGGCGACTATATAAGTCGCCGGGTGGCGCCATTTTGACAGAAGGAGTCCGGCGGCGGAGGGAGAAGGATGTTGTGGGACGTCCGGAGTGGAAGAAGACCAGCAGCGGAGATCGTCGGCGGGGAGCCCTTGTAAGGGCTGAGAGCGCCCCCGCCTCCAGAGAAGGCAGAAGACCCGTGCCGAAGAGGAGAAGAGGCGCTGCCGGCTGGAGGGTCTGGAAGACCCGGAGAAAGAAGGCAGAAGACGGCGTGGCAAGTTGAGATTCCTGCGCAGATCAGGTAAGTAGTTTCAACGTTAAATTCGGGCACTAGGCCCGGGGCCACGGTCGGGCACAAGGCCCGTGGGGATGGAAAATTAGGGGCACAAGGCCCAGGGACTTGGGCACTAGGCCCCATGAGCTAGTGGGCCAGTAGGCCGCAATACTTTTGATAAAGGGGACAAGCCCCTGTTAGTTAGTTAGGCAGGGGGCGTGAGAGCCCCAGGTGTAAGGGCACAAGGCGCTTAGGTAGTTAGTGGCCTAGAGGCCATAGGAAGGCCACAGGGCCTGTGTAGGGGCTGGTAGCCCATAGGCTGTAAAGGGTACAAGGCCCTCAGTTAGTCAGGGAGGCCACAGGCCTCAGTAGGCAGGGGCTAGTACCCCTAGGTAGCAGGGCACAAGGCCCTAGTTAGTGGGCTCAGAGCCCTGAGTTAGAGAGGGGGCTGAGGCACATTAATCAGAGCACAAGGCTCTGTGTGCAACTGGGCAAGAGGCCCATGGTGTGAAGGGCAGACGGCCCTGGTGGTGGTGTGGTAGAGGCATGAGAGCCTCGTGAGTGTAGGCTCGGTCCTGTGCGAGGTGAGCACACAGAGTTAGGAGGTACAGTAGAGCGGAGGCTCCTGTGGTGCTGTAGCAACCGGCTGGTTGGCTAGCAGCGGTGTGCTCTGGTAAGTAGCGTGCAAAGTACTGTATACTGCATTTAATTTGTCTGTGGCGAGTATTGTTTGTATTACTGTATTTTGGGGTGTGCTACATAACTGTGTCCAGGGGCAAGACGTCAGGCCCCCATTAAAGGTAGGCTCTTGTTCCTGTGTTTTTCTGTGCTAACCCGTGCTGTGGGGGACAAGTGTAGTTACCAGCGTACACATAGCCAGGGGAGAACACACGTAGTTTTCCCGTCCCTTAGGTCCCCGGGGTCACACTGGTTCCCAGAGGGGGTGGCTAAGTGAGTTGGTGGCAGTGCAGCACACCTTAAGGCAGTTCGGGGGGTGGCCCGTGGTTCTGGTTGAGGGTCCCCAAGGCCGGTTCCGTGCAGGTGGACCTGTGGCTCCGGACGTAAGGACACATGTGAGATACCCGAGTACAGGCAGTCGGGCGGTACAGTTTCGATCGGCTGTTCCGTGCGGCAGTCGGCCCGCGGGTTAGTGGGCTGTTCCACTGAGCCATAGCCGGGCTTGAAGCAACCGGTCCTTAGGGTATGTGGGTGACCCCATAGTGAGGAGACAGTCTCCTTGGTTAGACCTGGGTGAGGGGGTTAGGAACCACCCTCCGGTATAGTCCGTGAACACCGGCTGGTGTTCCCCATAGTGTGTAAGTGAGTAGTTCCGTTAGTGCACCACACCTAGTTAGTCATAGTTGTTTGACCTAGTTGCGTTGCCGACCATTAGAGTGTTGTTAGGGTTGGGTCTCTGTTGTAGACAGTCCAGTTTTGTGGGTGCCATCTTAGTCTCACTAAGAGCGTAGAGGGAGGCTGTGTGTTCTTGTCATCCGCAGGTGTTGGGAAGGTGCAGGAGAACCGGATCGGAAGTGGGAGTGTCCCGGTGAGTATCACGCTCGATTCCCCCTTTCGGTTAGGCCCTCACCGGCAGGTGTGTGAGGTACTTGAGGCGGGATTAGTCCTCGGACTAGTCTTGGTCTTAAATGCCTGTAGTCCCCCGCGTCTTGGCAAGAGCAAAGCGAGGAGGCGGCAAGTGGGCTTGGACTGAGAGTGTCCTTGTTCGTTGCCGTATTCTCGGACAGCCCTTACCTGGTAGGCACGGCCGTAATCTCTGTCTCTTTCCTAGAGGGACGTGGTTGGAGGTGACAAGAGTTTCGGCTGCGGATCTGCTGGGATTGGATCACAGCTGGGATATCGGAAGCGGACTGGAGGTGACCATCGTTTTCAAGGTAAGTTCTTTTGTGTTGCGTCTGTCCCTGTTTCCCCCACAGGGGGGCGCTACACTTTCATGCAAAACTTAATTTTCTTTTAATATGAACGGATATAGTATTTGAAATACTATGAAAGTGTATTTCCTCCTGGCGAGGGGTGAAACTGACCTGTGTCCAGTAATAAACACTAAACAGTTTTTTCATGTAAAAATGACTAATATTCATTCCAAAATGATGAACAGCTTTATAAGTTCTCAAGGAGCTCTTCTAGTGAATGCCATATGCTAATGACAGTAAATAGTACCCTCACTTAAAAGGAGAGCCGCGTGATTACTTAGGTTCAGAATATTGTGGAAAACCCCTATTGATTGTGCCAAAGCTTCCTAACTCTCTAGGCTACAATTATGCAGACAGCTATTTATGATATAGTACATCCCTTCAAGCAAACCGGTATTTCTTTCTTTTCATTCCTGAAAGAAGTCTGCATGAAGAAACCACATCAGGTAAGCCTCTAGGTGGTGTCAGAGAGTTTACAAAAATATATTAAAGACTGGGGAAAAAAAACCTCTGTAAGCTAACTTTAATCTCTTCTGTACTTTTTCAAAAGCATGTGTGCTCCAGTGAGGGAAGCAGCACAAACTAAGTCGCGGACACTTTAACCTGGAAATATAAAGAATCTTGTCTATCACTGCCCTAGAGATGACAGGTGTGTTACAAAGACTTGGGCTGAGCCAGGGTGCTGGCAGAACAATATGAAAATCCTGGATGTTCAGGACATTTTGTGAACTGTACCGAGATCATATCAGGTAAGTTTATACCCTGTACAGTACTTCTGCCATGTGACAAAAATAACATACAGATTGTAATACATAATGGGCAGTAAGTGATTTCCTTTTCTGTTTATATTCTAGGTCTGTAGGCAGCCTATGGCTCTCCAGCTGTTGCAGAACTACAAGTCCCAGCATAACCATTCTGCAGGGACTTGTAGTTCCACAACAGCTGGCAGCCCACAGGTTTCCTTGCCCTGTCATACAGAAAACAACAAAGCTTCTGTTTATATGTGATCCATATGGTCTATAAATAAATAGAATGTTACTTGTCAGTTATGTTCCAGTTATTACTGGCCCCATAAGTTAAAGTGCGACCGTCCATCTCTGGACTATTGTTCTTTTTGTAATACTTTAGAAGTTTAGAACTGATCATTCTATGGCTGGTAATTAAGTGCCTGCTTTGATTACTGCATTCCTAATAAAGGAGCCAAATTTACTTCACAATTCAGTTTCCTACCCAGGCAAGGTGGTGCTCATCAGCACTTTGGCTGAGGTTGAATGAATGCGGGGAATTACAGACTGCGAATACAAGCCCTCCAGCAGCTGCTACAGTGTCTCTGAAGCTACTGTGTGTATAGACAGCTTATATATATTCTGTATATAAAAGATAAAGCCCTCACTAATCCACTTTTATATACAAATACAGCTTAAATAAATAGATAGCACACGTCTGATCTTATATCTATATCCGTATACGTTCCATAAACATATACAGACAGCTGAAGTATAATCTTGATGTTGACATATGTATATGGATATAAAATGTACATCTTATGTAAGCATAGATATATACAATTACCTAGTCAAAACGTAAAAGTATATATACACGTGTTTTATTGTGTTTCTTTTAAAAGCTTGTATCATGCATATTTATCGCTGTACCTGTTCAAAAATAGTTTTTCCAACTTACAATTAAGGTATGTGGCAATTGTATTCTGTACTCCTTATGTGTAGAGTTCTGTGGTGGAAAATGTTTATGTTATATTTCTAGTCAATGACATACAAACACACTTTCTTATCATGGGTGCCAGAGCTCAGTGCTGAAGGCTAGATAAATGGCTAGATGGTGAAAATGAGAAAGTCCATAATGACATCATGTTTTTTGGCAGGTTGCATCAGTTACCTCCTTTCAAAACAGTATTACCATTTTAAGTAAAAAAAAAAAAGAAATAAAACAGAAAAATATTGAACATGCAATTCAAAGCCTTGTTTCACATAAGATGTCATGCAATTCATAAACTCATAAAGCAATATTGAAAACAGGTTTCGCAAAGTGACTTGAAAGGAAAATGCAGACACTTGATAGAAGTTCCTGTAGTTCTGGATAACGGTTGTTATTCAGGTTATTGTACTGGTGTTTGCTGTGCAGTCAGCGTTGTTTTTATTTTATTCTCTTGTGTTTATACTTTTGCATGTTGCGTTATTTATCACTTATATGAAATGTACAGTATCACAGGTTAAAACTATGTTCAGCTTTCTGAGAGTTACTTTCGCTGGCGTTAGATCCCCTATGTTTTAAACTTGCTATCTATGTTGTGTTGCTGAAATGAAATGTAGGTTTATGTAAAATTTTGTATTTAAGTAACTGGGTTTTAGTTTGTTCTTTTTTTTTAGATTCCTTTCAGATATTTACTACTTGTCTTTTAAATGTTAATGACCATATTTTTAGCACAATTGGCCTGATATAAGTCCACTTAGAAGGGCCAGCTATAGAGCTGAAAATAAATATTTTATGTATAAAACACCTTTTACACCCAATCAGTCACAACATTAAAGCCACTAACAAGTGACGTGAATAATATATCACACCTTTCAAGTGGTGCGATATATTAGGCAGCAACCGAACCGAGGGACACGAAGGCAAGTGTGTCTGGTCCAGTCCCACAGAAGAACTACTATAGCACAAATTGCTGAAAAGCTAATGCTGGCTATGATACAAAGGTGTCAGAACACACAGTGCATCGCGGTATGGATAGAGTCAGAGTGCTGGCCCTTGTCCACCGCCTAAAGTGCCTACAATGGGCAGGCGAGCACCAGAACTAGACCATGGAGCAATGGAAGACTTTGGCCTAGTCCCGTGATGGCGAACCTATGACACGTGTGTCACTCGTGACACGCCGAGGCAGTTTGACTGGCATGCCTGGTTCCACCAGGAGTGTCAGTCAGACTGCCTGTTTTAAACATGCCAAACATTTTCTTTATACAGCACCACCGCGGACACTTCTTTGACAGCGCCGCAACTGCTGTACAACTCCCCATCGGCAAAATGAAGCTGCTGCGCATGGGCAGTCGCAGCAGCTCCTCCCTTGCATATCTCCCTGCATGACTTCACTGGCTGGCTTCCCTGGGGCACGGTAGGGCTTATAATGGATATTTGTAATATTTAATCGTAAAATAGCCTCAGATACTGGCCACAAGCAATCCTGTGTAGTGTTTTTATTAATAGACCAAAGACTCAATTTCTGGTGAGCCTGCAGGGTATACAGAGCTGTGTGATTATATATAAATATTGTATTATAGGATTTAAAAAGGTAGAGGAAAAAGTAGAGGATTCCTCTACTTTTTAATCCTATAATACAATATTTATATATAATGACACAGCTCTGTATACCCTGCAGGCTCACCAGAAATGGAGTCTTTGGTCTATTAATAAAAACACTACATAACATTGCTTGTGGCCAGTATCCGATTTCACCCTGTAACCCAATAACAAATATATATATATATATATATATATATATATATATATATATATATATATATTCCATACTTGTCTCATGTTATCAATGTTTTTGTTTGATTTTGTTGTTCGTTTTTTTAATGTACATTAGATGCTATTTTGATGTGCGGTATCATTGCTAGTTTTAATGTGAAGTATGATTGCTAGTTTTAATGTGTGTTATCAATGCTATTTTGATGTGTGGTATCATTGTTATTTTTAATATGGAGTGTCAATACTCATTTTAATGAAGGGTTTAGATTGTTTTAATGTACAGTATTTTATTGTGTGGTAGGAATGATTTTTTATGCTTTATTTTGCTTTGTTCCGAATTCAACTATTTGTAAACCCCCCCTTAAAAATCCTGCGCTTGCCCCTGGGTGGTGCGGTAAAACTTCCAGTTTCAGAGGCTGCCCTTTGATTAGCTGCGCTCTGCTCCAATCCCTGGTTGTTGCGTGGAGGCGTGGTGTCACCGCTAGCAAGTGAGTTCTGCAGAGAACCAGTTTAAACCGCCATAAACAGCGGTTTTGTTGTTTGTCTTTGCCTTAGGGCTGTAAATATCACCAAATTAAGGATATTTCTTGAAATGACACGCGACCCAAGGAAGGCTACACTTTTTTTTCCGATTTTCGACACACCAAGCTAAAAAAAAGGTTGGCCATCACTGGCCTAGTCTGCTTCTTTTTTACATCATGTGGACGGCTGGGTGCGAGTTTAGCTGGGGAAGAGATGGCGCCAGGATGCACTATGGGAAAAGACATAATAGCGAAGGCAGGGTGATGCTCTGGGCAATGTCCTGCTGGGAAACCTTGGCTCCTGGCATTCATGTGGATGTTAATTTGACATGTACCACCTACATAAACATTGTTGCAGATCAAGTATAGGGCGAGGGTGGGAGGGAGGTGAGGGTTTGAAAAGAGGACCATTTATCTTCAATAATTAAAAATATGTTATAAAAGGTAATAACTTAATATAACCAATGCCCACAAGACTTTATCAAGATCAGGTTAATTCATTAATTTCAAGTTAATTATTGTGGGCTGAATTTAAATGCACTACCATAAAGGCTGAGAAATACTGAGGAGCGTTGCCATTGGGAAAATCCTCCGTTACATTAAGTAGTATCATCTAATATACCATGGAAATTATTAATTATAATTACTTTTTTTTGTTTGGTTGCAATAGTCATTATTATAAATTTATAGACATTTTGAAAAAGCTGATGGACACTAGTGCGATGCTGGAAACAAAAGAACATCTAGTGCAATATTACAATTCTGAAACCAGAAAGTGGAAACAGGCTTTTGGGGTTACTGAAAAAACAACAGATGATAGTGTCAGATATAGAAGGAAAGAAACATAATGTAAAAAAAACAGTGACAGCTGGTACAAAACACCATCTCATTGAACAGAGTGGGCACAAGATGTTACAAAACTAGTAGTAAAACAGTACTTTTATGAAATCTGAGAAATTAACATAATACACAAACAATGTATTCTATGGAACTATCAAAATATGAAGTTAATTAAGCGATTTGAAATAAGCCTACAAAAAAAAAAAATTATCTTGCGTTCAGGGACTTTTCATTTATCAAAAGCAGATTATTTTAATTTCATATTAATCTATATTTGTAAGCTACTGGATCAAGCAGGAAGCCAAAACAAGCAGGTTATATTGTTTTTAACTTAAATTTAGCTTTGTTACTTAATAAGTTAGATATTAATATAAGTGGCCTGGGTTGGACACACGCTGGGTATAACTTCTAAAAACGTCCGTAAAAACAGCATATTTACGCCTGTATGGTGAGTCTCATGCATCGCAAGCTCTGCGCCACTACCAAATACGCCAAGTTTATGTCAGGCATTCATACACCCACATATTCACATTTGTTTTAATAGTGAAACACACATTCACTATTAGGCTTGATCATCTTCAGCATCATGATCATTTATTTATATAGCGCATACTTACCAACTTTGTATTCTTTGATTCCGGGAGCCTGCGGGGGAGGTGGGCGTGATGGAGGACGGGGCTCCAACATGCGCGTCATTTTGGACCTGGCCCCCATGACCTAATGACGCAAACGCGTCATTTGACAGCGGGGGGGCGGGCCCAAACGCCGCGATTCACCGGAAATTGCGGCGTTTGGGACCTAATTCTGGGCACTTCCTAGTGAAGTGGGCAGATCCGGGAGATTGCCACACTCTCCCGGGAGTCCTTGAGACTCTCGCAAAATGCAGGAGTCTCCCAGGCATTCCGGGAGAGTTGGCAAGTATGATATAGCGCCAACATATTCCGCCAACATATAATACAGCTGATATTATATTCCTTCTTGCTTTAAATCAAAGTAGCAAAAATGTATTTTTAAAACTATGCACAAAATATTGTATAATATATGCATGATCAATGAAGAAAGCTCCTATCAGCTATCAGAGGTGTATCAGCCAATAAGAAGTGACTAGCTAGTGCTGGCGACTGTCATTATCATCATAAGCGTGTGTTTGTACCTGTCCTCCGGCACTCGCAATTGAGACAGGCATATATGCATTTCCATGCATCAGTCGCATTAGCGTCAATGCACCCTTACCATACTCGACCTACGTTAGACAGACAAGCAGTAGCAAACAAAAAAAAACAAAAATCAACCAACCAGGACATATTCAGTTCTCTCCCAATAAACATACAGCACATATAATAAAATGCACTTAGATATTATTTACTAGATTTTGTATATGGATTTGGACTAATGGATTTGGATTCCTTTTCAAGAAATCCTAGTTAATTAATATTTTAGAGATTATTTAAAAAGTTTTCATCTTCAGTTTTTCACTACTTTTATATTGATATGTAATATGAAACACGTAGCTCTACTTTCCACAATGCATTGTAAAATGTGAGCAGAAATAAAAGAAAAGAAATACAGATCCAGAGGAAGAAGTAAATCTCTGATGGTTCTTACTTTGGAGGTATATGAAAGACAGGAGATGGAATAGGATGATACATTTTACGACGCTATTGACAACATGAGTGCTTAGCACTAATTCAAATGTGGGGTTTATTACTGTCTGCAGAAGAGTCACTTCCAAGAGCCCCTGAACTTTTAAGAATATATTTTGTTTTGTGAACTTTACTACGCAAATGGGACACTCATGAAATCTATATAAAATAAATCTTTAGTCTCAGTCTCTGGTTAGTTTTTCCAGCACTATAACTTTTCTGTAAGGTAGGATACACTTTAGAATGTTGATGCTTATTCAATCCATTGATTCTCCTTCTTAGATGGGCTTTGATCAGGGTTGTCTAAGGCCCTCTACTGCTCATTTACAATAATGGGAAGTTCACAGGAGAAGGGCCTTGACAATCCTAGTTTTAGTTTATAAGATCCACTCACAAATAGAGCATACTTGCTGATTTTTTTATTTACTCCCCTCCAGATACGGAGTTGGGTGGGACCCAAAGCCCAGGATGCAATGACGCATTAGTGTATTTTTTCTGTGTGGGGGTGCAGGATCTAAATGACAATGCAAAGAATCGCGTCACGGAGGCCCTCATCTCGTCCACTTCACTAGGAAGTGAGCAGGATGCAGGAGAATTGCCCACTCTCTTGGGAGTCCGGGAGACCTACCCAGAATTCGGGAGTCTCCTGGAAATTCCAGGACAGTTGGCAAATATGAAATAGTGGATCTCAAACTTTTCAGCATTTTTACATACAGTTTAACAGTTTAACAGTAAACCCCTAGTGTACAAGAGAATAATTTCTACCTGTTGCTACTCTAATATAAATAAATTTCCAATAATATGTGACTACATTGCTTTTTTATTTTATAGGAGTCTGGGATATACATGCCTTTTAATCATTAAAGTGATGTCAAAAATAAGCTATCATTGCTGTACATTTTATTATATAATGTACACTTTTGTTTAATTACGATTGGCCATCACGCTATGTCATGCTATTTGCATAAAAGCAGGACTAATAAATGATACATGTCCACAGACAGCTTGTCTTGGCTCAACGTATTTTTATCCAAAATACCCACAGACCCCTCTGCCAGCTATACAGACATAAATGCACTTTCCAGTATTGCAAAACTGAATCATAATTGCTAACACACTTGATAACATGTTTGGAGTAGTTGTACTGTTATACATGCAATAAATATATACAATGTCAATGTTTGTCTGCCAAGATAGGTTGATGGAGTTGAAATGATAGTACTAGTCATAGAAGCAAGCAATATAGTGCTGCAGATGTAGAATACTTGGCAGTATAAGTACATGGTGATGCTTTCAAATCCTGCATATCTCACACCATTCATACAATTGAAAATCAGAATAGTATTGACTATCACCCTGATCCAGCCAGTCATGCCGCTGATCTACAGTTTGTGCTTACTGGAGATGGGACTGGTGGGGGTAGTGTCTCTGTTACTGTTGTGGCAATGCTCTGAATAGAGAAGTGCTATACACTGTACCTATCTTTGCACTATTATACATATATTCTCATTTAAAGTCACATTTTACTTTTTATTTATGATTATATCGTGAAAACAATATAATATCAAAATAAGCATAAACATTACCTTTTACTTATGTTTGTGTTTTTACTTTTTATACCTTTGTAGCAATAGAATGTGCACAATTCAACTTTACAGCTACTGGTTATATTACAGTGAAGCTTCTGGCAGGTTTCTTCTTGAAGAAAACAACAGACAAAAGCTTCATGGTCCCTGTCGTCAAGCTTCCCTGCATTAATTTACTTTTTATCCTTCACTGTAAAAAATAAAACTGATCCCTTGATTCATGCTTAACCATTTCCTTTATAAACTTCAATACAATTATCCGTTTAAATTCCAACTTAAATCTCTCCATGGGATGATACACTTGAATGCGTTACCTATAAGTAAGCTAGCATGTAGGCACATGCTGGCCTTTTACACAAAACGTACAGACATAACATCCTAAATTGAGCAGGAGGAAAAGTAAAATGTAGATGGCAGGACGTGGAAGAGAGAGATGTTAGTGACTTCAAAGTGACTCTCTAAGTCGTTTATTCAGACAAGGCTCAAATCAAGTACACAACATTTCCCTAGGTAACAGAGGCATGGCTGTATTTTACAGATATGGGCCTCATTTATAGTTACGAGTAAATCCAGTTAGAAGATGCATTTTTGCACCTTGGGAAAATCCTATTGTGCTGCAAGGGAGGCACATTTCACATGTGAAAACCAATTTTCAGTTGGATGGATGCAACTCTAAATTGTTGTGTAAAAATAACGCTGCCCAGTATTTGTGTGCTGCACACAGAAGTCGGCAGTATTTTCCATGCATGCTTCACGACATGGTGAAGGCACAAATAATTGGATTTACTCCAAACCAAGCCATAACGCCTTAATGTTCTATGCTGGACATAATCAACACTCCCTCTGCAATACAACTTTACAAAGATTGCACTACTGATTGTGCAGGTAAGTAAGAGCAGCCTCTACCAGAAGGATGGTCATGATCTTAGACAAGGAAGCTATCTGTACCTCTGTCCAGCTGATTCACTGCACTGTAGCATTCATAATAAATGACACAACACCAAGCGGTGGACAGAATATGGCCACAGACTTGTATTTATTAACATGAGTCATATCCTTAAAGGAGAGGCATACCAGGGAACCATGTACCACAACAATCATGCTCAATAACCAACACACACATATGCTATCCAATTGGCCACTTTATCTTCTGTCCCAATGACAAACATAAAATAATGGTACAATAACCCATTCCATGGGACGGGATCCCTGGATGTGAAACGTATGTTCCACAGTACTGAGGGAATGTGATAGGCTTAGGGTAGTCCAGTAAGTGCTGATCTGGTGCTGGAGCCTGTTCAGTAGTAACTCCAGGTATGCACACTGTCAGTTGCCCAGGAAAAATAGTCTGTGGGTATGGTAACAGTAGAGGTTCTCCCACTGGACTGACTGAAGATCAGGATACTGCTGAACGACTACAAGGATCTGCAAGTCCTCTTCCTTCATCTGGACATCCCAGGCAAATCTTTTGTAACTGTGTGCCTGCTGAAATCAGGGTTAGAGTGAATTAGGACTGATGCCTTGCTGGTAGTATCAGCAAAGAAGATTCCACAGCCCAGGAGCAAGCCCAGAGCAGTTACCCCAGGTTTAGCCACTATGAGACGGCTATTTGCTTTAGTATTACCATGTTATCTATTGTTTAAAGGGCTATATCCCTGTTGGTGTTTTTTAGTTAAGAAATACTAGTATTTCTTTATACAGATATTTGCTTGGGCGTGAAACTATGTTGCAGTAAGTGCTTATCTGGCGCGGAAGCCTTTGCTGCAGTAATTCTGGGTATGCACTCTGCTATTTGTCCAGGGTAAACCGCCTGTGGGTGACCCAGTATTGTGATGGTAATAGGGAATTTAGAATGTAAGCTCCAATGGGGCTTGGATTGATGTGAATTATTACTTATCTGTACAGCGATGCATAATATGATTGGCGCAATATAAGTAAATAATCATAATAATTACAATACTCTCATCTCTTCTTTGATTTCCTTTATAAGCCTTATGAAATGATGTGGCTTAACCACCCCATTCTACGCAGCAATGATGCACCTGCAGAAAACTCGCTCCACAGGCATGATCCTACCTGCAAATGCCAAGTGATCTAACAGAGACTGTAACAGTTGCAACATTGCAAGCAGAGAGTATTGAGGCACTTTAGTTCAATTACTCCACCTTCTGCCCAGTAAACAAAATAGCTGCTGAACTGTGTTGATTTCTAAGCCTAAGGGGCATATTCAATTGTTTAGAATCCCCACAGCGTTAAAACTATTACCGTTACTACAGTAATAGTAAGCTGGATTTCAGCTCGCAGCTCCCTGAAATCCAGCGAGAAAACTACTGTAATAACGTTAATAGCGCGCGCGCCGTGAGATTTTTGGCTATAACGCCAAGAATTGGATATGCCCCTTAGAATGTTAGCACTGTCGTTGGGCTTGCTGTCTGGCACTATTGGTACTCTGAATTCCCTGGCTATGGCCTGAAAGGATCCACTCCACACAGATAAGGCCCTGGTCAGGAATTGAACTTATAACCCCAGCAGATTTCTGTGAGGCAGAAGTGCTAACCACTGAGCCATCCTGCAGCCCGTCCCAGTGGTTTTGTGATAAATGCATTAATTTTTGGTGCATGCAAGTGAATGAAACATGCAGCATCAAAAAAAACCTAGAGGTAACACTAACTAACGTAGGTTCCAATGGTCGTTAGTATGGGATCATTGGAACCAATGTGCTCCATACCTGTTTATACACTTTTACCGATGTTAAAAATGCTAGTAAATGCATGTATTTGATGCAAGTGGGTAAAAGGGCTGCACATTTCCATGTTTTAAAAGGTTTGCAAGCTTTCAAAAGTAGCAAAAATTGACAAAGGCCACTATGTTCCCTCCAATATTGCAAAACTCACATACACATGGGACTTTGACAAGGATGAACGGTCTCATCAGCTGTGGGCTCCATAGCAGCTGCTCCCCACGCACCTACAATTGTTACTTCTTTGCTTGGAAGCTAACAGATAGTTTGCTTTCTGAGGTAATATGACCTTTGACCACATTGGTTAAAATATCATGTAAAAGGATAAAATGCTTGCGATGAAAAACCCTTCTGTTAATAGGTAACTATTCAGTCTAATGTTCCTTTCAACTTGAATAGAAATATATAATACATTTAAAGTTGTACCTAAACCTTGGAAAATATTTTCCTATGGTGCTCCCCTCCTCCTGCCTTGAACCCAAGGGGCTGCTCCATGTAGCCTTTTTTCCCAGGGCTCAGCCAGCTCTGTATTACAAATCAGTGTTGTTAAAGGGCGGAAGAGGTTGTGTGTAAGTGGGAGGACCAATCACAAACTGCGAATCTCTTGGTCTTCCCGCTCAAATTCCTTCTCCTCTCCCCACAGTTTTCCAGAGCTGTAAAAGAACTAGCATTCTTCAGGAAAAACGTTGCACGAAGCAGCCTTCAACTTTAAACTAAATATAAGCAAAAGTCCACTTCTGAGTTAATGTATCTAAAATTAAACAATTAATCTTGTCACGAAAGCAGTTTATCAGCTGCGTTTGTTCTTAAACAAAATTGCTTCTGAAAAAGCGTGATAGTATTAAATTAGTTTAAACTGAATTTTAAACGCAGCTTAAACAGTGTACTTATTAAATGTGTAACCAGAATAGCGAATGCAGTTTTTATTTCAATAGTGTACTAGTTTGTCTGATCATCTGTACTATTGGCAAAAGTGCTTCCTGCTACGTTTTTTTTGTAAAAATTGCTCATCTAAAAGGCTTTCCAAAGATTACATTACTCTCCGTGCTGGCTGGAAGAATATGCTCTGTTAAGTGGCAACGCATAAATACTTCATGTGAATCTTTGTCCATTGTAAAGAAAAAAACTTACCCTTATTTACATTAACCTTTTTTAAAAGTATTAGAACACAGTCTACTGAAAAAAACACCTGAACAATTGGTACTATTGATTGTCTTGGCAGTAATTCTAACATAAGACAAACTTGGATTACTAGCCATCCATATATAGCAATAGAATAAAGTCTGGAACAGGACCAAGCATCTGTATACATTGCACAAATGAACGTTTCTTTATGATTTAACCGATGCAGTGACAATTGATGAGATATTTCACATTCTGGGCCTAATTCATTAAGGCATGAAAATCGAATATAAATTGCGTTTTAAAACGCACTTAATTTGAGCATACGCAGGTCTAGAAGTGGATCTGAAAAAACGTCTCTTGGTGAATGCGGGTCTAGGTGCACTCTGTTTTGACAGACACACTATACTGCAGGATACGTCCAGTACATATATGGAATATGAAGTCCCAAAAGAAAACACAGAAAAAAAAAGTATTCAATTATTGTCACCTCTGCTAATATAGTCATCAACGGTAAAACATTTTTTTTAAGGTGTTGTTTGATCCACTCCCCCCCCACCCCCATAAAATATATTTATCAGGATGGTATGTTATAACATGCATACATATTTGTCATCACTATCAATTGGCACTCAAACCTACCCTAGAAAACATGTACCTTTGAGATGCCCGAAGCTTGAATTGGGCACTGCTGCATGCCCTCGAGCGTGGCACACAATTAGTGTACATTGACTATGTACATACGCTCATTCCCCTCCCTGTTCCACCCATGAAATCTCAGCCTGTCGTAAGTGCCCTTTGTGCTCGAAGTTTAATTGGATGTGTTTGCGCTCACTGGCGTATAGTCCAGTTCTGGACATGCACAGAGCGATTTTACGCCAAATATGTCACTTACCAGCATTTACATTCCTTGATGAATCAGGCCTTCTATGTCTCCATAATAATATTTTATCACCGCTCCCTTGGAAAATTGCAAATGACGAGAATGGCTCTATTCATGAAAATTTGGTTCTATTAAGATTAATTTTGGACATCATTTAAAATTTATTTTATAATTAATCTGCCCTGCATGTGTTAAATTTAATGTATGTTGTGTGCCAACTATCAATTCATCCCTGTGCCTTTTGCCAAAAATGTTTAATTGGTGGATTTGCTTTTTTGGCAGAGTGCATAACAGGGTTTTATGCTTATGAAATCCATCCCTGTGACACATTTTGATTTTTGTGTGTGCATAGATAGAGATAAAAATGTGAGTGTACAAATGTGCATTCACACTGAGGCGTGCCCTAGGTCAGTGGTGGACAACCCAACACACTGCAAGTGCCACAAGGGGCGACCCTCTAACCTTCAAAAGGTCTGCACATTACCCTTAATCTTAGTAATAAATTAACAATACATTTAATCAAGAACTGAACACCTATATGTAATAACATATCAGCAGGTATTTTAAGCAAGTGTTACAAGTTATAAACAAACAAAACAGGAAATAGATTGAGGCTCGGAGGGCCGCTTGTTATTACTGCCCTAGGTATCAGTACATACCAAGGCTTTCTGATACATAGATGTTTGATTGCCAAAACAAAGACATGCAGTAAATCCTTTTTACAGCACACACTGGGGGCCCGATTCATTAAGGAAATGTATTTTGCTTAAAAGTGCCCATTACTAGTGATGATGGTCACGTTGGCATGCTAAAACATGTGTTTGCAATCAGGAGCAACTGGGAAAATGTTTTTTATGTATAGTAGACATTCATAACATCCTAATAAATGTATTTTATGGGGAAATTTTTCTTTAAAAAAATCATTTTTTTAAATGGTCTGTCATGGATGACTAAACTATTAACAGGTGACATTAATGGAATAATTTTTTTCTGTGCGCGCTTTTGGTACTTTATTTTGCACATATGTATTGGACGCATTCTGCAGTGTATTGTCTGCAGTGTGCACCTAGACCCATATTCATCAACATACATATCTTTACATCTGCTCCTTGTTGAATACAGACGTGTGTATGCCGATTTATGTGCATTTTTAGAAAACCCACGATACATTCATTTTGCATGCCTTAATGAATCAGGCCCAGGATGTGCAGGGCAGAGTGTTTTGGTTTTGTACTGGTGCAACCGGATGGTTTGCACTACAAACATTCAAGGTGCAAAACTATTGCCCACTGTCAGGATGTGCCTCCACAATCATGACACACGCCTAAATGTGTAGAGAATAGAACATTCTGAAGAGGTGCATTGTGCAAAAGTGTAAACTTCACATCAAAATTTCAAATTCCTACCACTTTAGGGCCACCCTTTTCGTTACATACAACTTTTCAGGTTTTCTGCTACAATACTGCTCTGTTTAGCCTCATTTATGGCTGAAATGACTCATGAGAGTGAAGGGACATCAGAACTGCCTTTATTGCATGTTTGGCACAAAGCCTGAGTTTGGAATAGACCTCGAAGCACCATTCTAGATAGATTTACCCCCAGAGATGTGCAGAGTCTAACGCTAGAGAGGTATGCACCAGGGATCTCCACAAGGGAATATGAACTTAGCTGCTCACTAGGCACAGGTCCACTGTCTTCTAAGAGGGGTTAGAGCAGGGTGAGATGGAACCGTGGACTGGAGCAGGACTGATGGAAGATAAATGCAGAGGTTCAGGTGAACAGCAGTGAACCGAAACATAGAGGTCTTTAGAAAGTGAATAGCTGAGAACAGGACTGATTATGAGGCATGAGGTTCTTGCAATAATACCACAGGTCTTGATCGTGGAACAGGTAACACAGGATACCGATGTGCAGACAGGAGCCAGAGAGAACAGCGTCCTAACAGGTAAGGAGACTTGAAGATCTGGCAACTTGGTAGAGAAGCAGGTGCTTTGAATAGGCAGAGCTGACAGACAATTATCCAATCAAGATAATGCAGGAACTTATGAAAAGACCAGGAGTGCGCTTGCTCAGTTCAGACCAGCAAATGAATGCACGGAGTGAGAACCAAGGGAAACAGGTAAGAACAGTGACCAAAATGCAGGTTAGCTGGTGCAATGTGTGATACTGTGACACTTATGTGTGATTGAAGCTTTTTCTCACAGTGCGCCTAGAAATGTACTTCTCCACTTATGTGTAAGTGAAAGGCGCAACATGCATCCCATATAGGACAAGATCTGATCTCCGCCAGCTCTGAGTCGGTGCAAAACTCAAGTCCTTTTGCAGAATAGAAAGGGCCTCTAGACAGTAAATAACACACCTAAAAAATCCCATCTCCTCATTTTTATTTCAGGACAATAATCTTGCTCCACAAAATTAAATATAATTTTTGCAAACCTCAGCAAAACAAGGAATTTTGTTGTACCTACTCCATGCTTTGAAAAGAACTCCACCCAACTCCTCCAGTCCGCTGGCTTAAATTTTTGCTCCTCTGCAATGGCTGCTCTCTTGCTCTATAAATCTATGCGCTTTGGAGGAAATCTATGCAAACTTTCCTAAGCTGAAGTGCATGGCACTACCAAAGAAGCTTTTTTCACTGTGTCTTGGCCCTTTTGCATTTCGCAAATAAGGCTTACTGCATCCAAGTAAATCATTTACAGTATTGTAAAACTGTGATCAATGACTCAAGATCTTAAAAAACGCTGCAAAAAGGTATAAAACAGTGAAGATGTATATCAATAGATGATATAAAAGCATGTTAGAAATTGTGGGCCATGCTTACAATAGTAACATAAACAAGGTTTGATTGTTTCTGAATGCTTGAAGAAGACAAGATACAAAAACCAGTCACACTTATACGTACTTTAATAAATGTCACCATGGAGTCTCTTTGGAGTCTTCATAGAAAGATATTTATGTTATGTTGCAATAAAACAGACAATTGCTGAAATTGACTTGGCTTTTTGGCTGAATTCAATCAGTAAAGAAAACTTAGGCTCATTCGCCAGTAATGTCACTTCCCAGCTTGCCAGAAGCATTCATTAAGTATATCAGTGCTAGTTTCACTAGACCTCTGCGATCACACTGCCTGCTATCTGCCAGCTAGTAAGATGTATAAAATCATGCTTCTATTAATGTTTTTTAACACTAGTAAATTCATGTATACAGGTATGGAAATGTAACTCCATATTCACTTTTGGTCAGGACATTTGCCATGCAGATGGTTTTTGAATGCTGCTAGCATTGCTTACTTGTATTAAAAGCAAGTGAAAATATTCTTTAACTACCCTCCAATTGCACGTGCAACGCTAATTACCATCATGTCATAATTGACATATGGTGTTACTGGCATTTTCTGAATGGCAGTGGATAGGCAGTCTGTGGCCTCTTCCTGGTGATAAAATCATACTTGCAAACTCTCCCGGAAGAGTGTGGCAATCTCCCTGATCTGCCCACTTCACTAGGAATTCACCGGGAATCGTGGCGTTTGGCCCTGTCCCCGCTGTAAAATGATGTGTGTTGCGTCATTACGTCATGGGCAGGGCCAAAATGAAGCAATTTTCGGAGCCATGCCCCCTGCACGCCCACCTTCCCCGGAAGCCTCCCGGATCATACTTGCCATAAGTTGGCAAGTATGGATAAAATACAAGAGCATTTACAGTGCCCGTGTGTTCACTAGCCTTACTGCTGGAACCCCAGGCCTATGAATATACTGATGATACCAGGGATACAAGCCATTAGGTCAGGGACTTTAGCTATAACAGTTTTATTTACTGGCTAATTCAATCAAAAAGGTGATTGCAAAAATTCTCAGTGCTGCCACCAAAGTTAGGGGAATCCTTGCTACATATTTATTTGTGTAAACAAAAAGGCATTGATTCTCTGCATTCACCAAAGACATTATTAATGCTATTATAGATACTTCAAGCTGTACTCTGTATTAGAAACATGGAAAGCTAATTTCACATCTTTCAATCTTTCAATACACTGTATGTTAAGTTGACCAACTCTTGCCAAAGTCTTCCCCTTCTGGCCAGTCCTACGCTAAATATAAAATTAAATTAGTCTTAATTTTACCATCATCATTGCTATACTTTTTAACTGGGTTGAGTGTTACCTGCACACAGCTTTTAAAGGCAAGTACTCCCCTACTTATTAATTTGTCCCTACCCATTGATATCAGGAAAATATGCGGCTGGTGACGGGTGTCAAAAGCAGGAGAAAAGGAAATATAGTGTGCTAAGGTTTATTCAAGTTTTTTGGATAACACATTATGATCATGTACTCACTTGTATCAATTTTTATTAAAGCATAGCACAGAAAAACTTTGATGAAATTGTGATTTCTGTGATATTAGCAAAAAAGAAAAGACCAAGGTAGGCTTTCGATATTTTCACCAAAAAGCTTGAAGGTTTTTTTTCTTCTCCTTTTGAGTTTTGTAGTTGTACATCCTTTACTTCATACTAAGCTGGGCTAGAAGAATCTTACACACAACAGGCAGTACAGAGTACAGAGAGAATATATAGACTCCAGACCTAGGGCAGCTTTTGTCACTCACCGGACTGTGAGTGCTTCTTCCCGGACATTTAGGAACCGTGGCCGTCCTCCATCCTGAGGGACTGCGCATGCGCAGCCCTTTCCATACCTCCAGTGTATGTTCCTTTAACTAAATTGGCAGATCAGGCAACCTCCCTATATTAAGCACCTGAGGTCAACAACACGTTGCCTGATCTTGGAGTCTCATTCCCCATGAGTCTCTGAAGGTGTTCCTGTGTTTCCTCGTTTATTCAGCCCAGCTGATTCCTGTGGTTTCCAAACCACTTCTACCTCTGTGGTTTCCAAACCACTTCTACTACTGTGGTTCCCATACCACTTCTACCATCTACTGTTTCATCGTGACTGTGAGCTGATTCCTATCCGCTGCCTCCGTGCACTACAGTCTTCTAATCACTTCAATTCTACCATGTATCATTGGGACTGTTAGCTGATGCCTATCCGCTGCCTCCGTGCACTACAGTCTTTTCATTCACATCCACTCACCTGTTCATGATTGTGACTGCCAGCTGATTCCTATCCGCTGCCTCCGTGCACTACAGTCTTCAACCTGCAACTCGTCTGTGTTTCATCATCGTGACTGCTAGCTGATTCCTATCCGCTGCCTCCGTGCACTACAGGCTTCAACCTGCAACTCGTCTGTGTTTCATCATCGTGACTGCTTGGCTGATTCCTATCCGCTGCCTCCGTGCACTACAGTCTTCAACCTGCAACTCGTCTGTGTTTCATCATCGTGACTGCTAGCTGATTCCTATCCGCTGCCTCCGTGCACTACAGTCTTCAACCTGCAACCCGTCTGTGTTTCATCGTGACTGTTTAGCTGATTCCTATCCGCTGCCTCTGTGCGCTTCAGTCTTCAGCCCTTGTCAACTCTCCCGTGTATCCTTGAGTCTGCTGCCACTATTGCTACCCGCTACTCTCCGTGACCAACTGTTCCAGTTCAACTCTGCTCCGGTGTCCCATCGTTACTGCACCTGCTGGTTGCTATTGGCTACCTCCGTGTTCCCGCAGAGACCCGCTGCTGTTACTTCTCAGCGCTACTCATCCATCTACTGCTGATCCGCTCTCCACGCCTTCCTGTGTTCTCTGCTGGTCTACCTACCTGTGCGCTGCACCTGCTAGACCACCGCTTCACCCATCCAGGGACTTAGGATCCTGCCGGCCTCCTGCCCTTCAGGTATCTCTGCACTCCTGTCTGACTGCCTTCTCCTGAACCACGGTATGCATACTTCCCATTGACTGTGCTGTGTATTGCATACCTTGCTGGACTGTGTTGGTTCTCCTCTGGAGTGTACTATCCGCTGAGTCTATTGCCATCATTGACTGTGTTGGTTCTCCTCTGGAGTGTACTATCTGCTGACGCTATTGCCATCATTGACTGTGTTATCTCATGCTGGATTACTTCAAGAGACTTTCTATATTGGCAGTGTTGTTCAGTCATTTATACATTTATATTGTGCATATTACTGTGGATCAAAGTCAAGGTGCCCGTGTATATATTGTGTTGCAGTCTCTCCCCGTGCACCTCCTCACATATATATTCAGTGGTACAACTTGCTAATAGCAGACCACTGACTCCTGTTTACAGTTTCACCTGTTCCAGTATCCTCTCACATAGCAGTGGTACAACTTGCTAACGCAGACCACTGACTCCCCGGATACCTCCACTTGGATTCCATTCCTTCACTCAGACAGCGGTACAACTTGCTATCCGCAGACCGCTGACTCTCATCACCTCCTCGTTTCTGTTGGACATTCCTCCTCACTATAGCAGTGGTACAACTTGCTACCGCAGACCACTGACTACCTTCACGTGTCCTTTGTCCATACAGTTCCTCGTGTATTACTTCTTCCATATTGCCAGTGCTGCTAGTCATAGACTTTCCTGAGCATCTCATCATCTGCTATTTCCTGTTCCGTGATCACCCTGCTACCAGAGTACCATATTACCACCTATACTGCTCTGGTAAGCCTACCACCTGGTGATCCCTGGGTAAAGACTCCTAGTGCCCGTGACAGTAAGATCAGGCCATGACAGACCCAGATACGGAACCTACCGCTAAAGAGATGCTGCAGCATCTGGTCAGCCGTGTGGAGCAACAGGATGCTCGCCAACAGCTGTTACTTCAATGTTACCAATCTTTAACCTCCCAAGGAACATCTGGACAGACTGTTACAGCTAATGCTGAAGCTCCTGTGCTTTCCTCCGTTTCCCCAGTGCCATCCCAGGTGTCTACAGTTCCTACGCTTCACCTGCCTACTCCGTCAAAATATGACGGGGACCCCAAAACTTGTAGAGGTTTCCTTAACCAATGTTCAGTCCATTTTGAACTTCAACCTCAAAATTTTTCTACCCATCGTTCCAGAGTGGCCTATCTTATCTCATTGTTTTCTGGACAAGCCCTGGCTTGGGCCTCCCCTCTGTGGGAGAGAAACGATCCAATTCTACAAGATAGTGCCAAATTCATTTCCACGTTCCGAAGTGTGTTCGATGAACCAGGTCGTGTGACCTCCGCTGCTTCCAGCATTCTTCGTTTGCGACAAGGCTCCCATACAGTAGGACAGTATGTCATTCAATTTAGGATCTTAGCCTCTGAACTTCAGTGGAACTCTGAAGCATTAGTTGCCGCCTTCTGGCAGGGGCTCTCCGATAAAATTAAGGATGCACTGACTACCCAAGAACTTCCTTCGTCACTAGAAGATTTGATCTCTCTTTGCCATCGTGTAGATATGAGATTTCGTGAAAGAGAGTCTGAGAAAACTACGGCTGTCAAAGCACCTCTTCGTTCTAACCCTCAATTTCGTCCAGCTCCATCCTCTGCGATTCCCATGGAGATAGGACGTTCCAAATTATCTTCAGAGGAGAGGAAACGAAGAGTAAAGAATAGACTCTGTATCTATTGTGCTGATTCCACGCATATGCTCAGCTCTTGCCCTAAGAGATCGGGAAATGCCAGGCCCTAACTAGTTCTGGAGAGGTGAAGTTAGGGTCCCTGGAGTCCTCTCCATTGTCTATGAAATCTAAAGTCTGCGCTTTCGATGTTACGATTTCCTTTGCTACCAAATCCTTTGAGTCACAGGCATTGATTGATTCCGGAGCAGCAGGAAATTTCATTTCTAAATCACTAGTGAATCAATGGTCCCTACCAGTGATCACTTTAAAAACACCCATTACTGTGACGGCTATAGATGGATCACGCCTCATCAATGGTCTCATCACCCAGAGTACGTCTCCAGTAACCCTTCAGATTGGTGTACTACACCATGAAGAAATTTCGTTTTTAATTCTTCCAGTTACGACAAGTCCGATTGTCTTAGGCCTTCCATGGCTTCAGTGTCACTCTCCCCAGATTGACTGGCGCACCCCTCAAGTTACGTCTTGGGGGTCTGAATGTCACCATCGTTGCCTCTCTCAAGTTATTCCTCTTAAAGTACAGCAATCTTCCATCTCATCTTCCTCCCCGGGACTCCCTCCTCAGTATGCTTCATATGCCGATGTGTTTGATAAAGCTCAGTCTGAACGTCTTCCTCCTCATCGTTCTTGGGATTGTCCGATCGACCTTCTACCTGGCAAGACTCCTCCCAGGGGTCGGGTCTATCCCCTCTCGTTACCTGAAACTCAAGCCACATCTGAGTACATACAGGAGAATCTCCAGCGTGGGTTCATTCGACCTTCCACCTCTCCCGCTGGAGCTGGGTTCTTCTTCGTCAAAAAGAAGGATGGATCATTACGCCCTTGTATAGATTTTCGTGGACTCAACGCCATTACTATCAAGAATCGGTATCCCATTCCGCTGATCACTGAGCTATTTGATCGCATCAAGGGAGCTCGGATATTTACTAAGTTGGATCTTCGTGGTGCCTACAATTTAATTAGAATCCGTTCCGGTGACGAATGGAAGACCGCGTTTAACACCAGAGATGGGCATTACGAATATTTAGTAATGCCCTTCGGGCTGTGTAATGCCCCCGCGGTTTTCCAGGGTTTCATCAATGAGATCTTTCGGGACTTATTATATGTGTGTGTCGTTGTCTACCTGGACGACATATTGATCTTCTCACAGGACCTGCCTTCTCATCACCAACATGTGGCAGAGGTCCTCTCCAGACTACGGAAAAACTCGTTGTTCTGTAAATTGGAGAAATGTTCATTCGAGTTACCCCAGATTCCATTCTTGGGGTATATAGTTTCCGGAGTTGGCCTGAAGATGGATCCAGACAAAGTAAATGCTGTACTACATTGGCCTCAGCCAACTACTCTTCGTGCCATCCAGCGTTTTTTAGGTTTTGCCAATTACTATAGACGCTTCATTCAAGACTTTTCATCCATTGCATCTCCCATTGTGGCCCTAACTCGGAAAGGGGCTAATACTAAGCAATGGTCATCTGAGGCTCTCCAAGCCTTTCAAATCCTCAAAGAGTCCTTCTCGTCTGCTCCCATTCTGCGACAGCCTGATGTGACACTCCCCTTCTTCCTAGAAGTAGATGCCTCTAATGTGGGCTTAGGAGCTATTCTCTCCCAACGCTCGGAGCAACAAAAATTACATCCTTGTGCCTTCTACTCTCGGGGTCTTCTGCCCGCAGAGAAAAATTATACTATCGGGGACAAGGAGTTGCTGGCCATCAAAGCTGCATTAGAGGAATGGAGATACTTGTTGGAAGGAGCTCGCCATCCGGTGACGATCTTCACGGATCATAAGAACTTGTCATATTTGCAATCTGCTCAATGCTTGAACCCTCGTCAAGCAAGATGGTCTCTTTTCTTTTCCCGTTTTGAATTAATTATAACCTTCAAACCAGCCGCTAAGAACAAGAAAGCTGACGCTCTATCTCGAGCTTTTGTGACGTCCTCTGATGTAGAAGAGGTTCCCAACCATGCTATTCTAGACCCCAAATGTATTTCTCTGGCTGCTTCATCCACCAAAATGCTACCATTTGGGAAGACCCTTGTGCCTCCTACTCTGAGGAGGAAAATCCTTTCGTGGTTCCATGCCTCTCGTTTTTCTGGACACGCCGGTGAACACAAGACCTTTGAGATTCTCTCTCGTAGTTACTGGTGGCCTTCAATGAGGAGAGACGTCAAAGAGTTTGTTGCTTCCTGTGATTTATGTTCTCAGTTCAAATCCTCCCGCAGAACTCCAGCAGGGTTGCTGCGACCACTACCCATTCCGTCCAAGCCTTGGACCCATATTAGTATGGATTTCGTTACTGATTTGCCACCAAGTAAGAATCACAATACTATTTGGGTAGTGGTAGACAGATTTTCGAAGATGGCCCATTTCGTCCCTCTGTCCGGTTTACCTTCCTCGTCTACTCTGGCTGAACATTTCATTAAAGAAATCTTCCGCATCCATGGATGTCCGTCTGAGATTGTGTCGGATAGAGGAGTACAATTCGTTTCCAGATTCTGGCGGGCCCTTTGTAAAACCTTGGGCATACGATTAGCACTCTCATCTTCTTACCATCCGCAATCTAACGGACAAACGGAACGAGTCAATCAAGATCTTGAGACCTTTATTAGGATGTTCTCTTCAGCCAACCAAGACAACTGGGTAGAATTGCTCCCTTGGGCTGAATTCGCCCATAACAACATGTACCATGAGTCATCATCCAAAACTCCATTCTTTGTGGTCTACGGTCACCATCCGTCTTTTCCGGAATTTCCTGCCCTCCCGCCCACCCAAGTTCCTGCTGTGGAGACTGTTTGTCAGACCTTCAAAAATATCTGGTCTCAGGTCAAAACCTGTTTAAAGAAGACATCTAACAAATATAAGTCTTTCGCAGATAAGAAGAGGCGGGCTATTCCACCACTAAAAATTGGAGATCGTGTCTGGTTATCTATCAAAAATATTCGTTTGAAGGTTCCATCTATGAAATTCGCCCCTCGTTTTATTGGTCCATATAGGATCATTCAAGTTATCAATCCAGTATGTGTTAAACTTCTTCTTCCTAAGAATCTTCGGATCTCCAATGCCTTCCATGTGTCCTTGCTCAAACCTCTCATCATCAACCGTTTCTCGATTCCTCCCTCAGCACCGCAGCCAGTTCAAGTTCATCAGGAGGAGGATTTCGAGATCACTGAGGTATTAGACGCAAAAATTTCGCGAGGAGTACTCCGTTTCCTCGTTCATTGGAAGGGCTTTGGTCCTGAAGAGCGTTCATGGATCAAAGCTGAAGATCTTAATGCTCCTGCCCTTCTGAAGAAGTTTTATTCCAAAAATCCGGACAAGCCCGGTTCCAGGCGTTCTGTGCCCACCTTTAAAAGGGGGGGTACTGTCACTCACCGGACTGTGAGTGCTTCTTCCCGGACATTTAGGAACCGTGGCCGTCCTCCATCCTGAGGGACTGCGCATGCGCAGCCCTTTCCATACCTCCAGTGTATGTTCCTTTAACTAAATTGGCAGATCAGGCAACCTCCCTATATTAAGCACCTGAGGTCAACAACACGTTGCCTGATCTTGGAGTCTCATTCCCCATGAGTCTCTGAAGGTGTTCCTGTGTTTCCTCGTTTATTCAGCCCAGCTGATTCCTGTGGTTTCCAAACCACTTCTACCTCTGTGGTTTCCAAACCACTTCTACTACTGTGGTTCCCATACCACTTCTACCATCTACTGTTTCATCGTGACTGTGAGCTGATTCCTATCCGCTGCCTCCGTGCACTACAGTCTTCTAATCACTTCAATTCTACCATGTATCATTGGGACTGTTAGCTGATGCCTATCCGCTGCCTCCGTGCACTACAGTCTTTTCATTCACATCCACTCACCTGTTCATGATTGTGACTGCCAGCTGATTCCTATCCGCTGCCTCCGTGCACTACAGTCTTCAACCTGCAACTCGTCTGTGTTTCATCATCGTGACTGCTAGCTGATTCCTATCCGCTGCCTCCGTGCACTACAGGCTTCAACCTGCAACTCGTCTGTGTTTCATCATCGTGACTGCTTGGCTGATTCCTATCCGCTGCCTCCGTGCACTACAGTCTTCAACCTGCAACTCGTCTGTGTTTCATCATCGTGACTGCTAGCTGATTCCTATCCGCTGCCTCCGTGCACTACAGTCTTCAACCTGCAACCCGTCTGTGTTTCATCGTGACTGTTTAGCTGATTCCTATCCGCTGCCTCTGTGCGCTTCAGTCTTCAGCCCTTGTCAACTCTCCCGTGTTTCCTTGAGTCTGCTGCCACTATTGCTACCCGCTACTCTCCGTGACCAACTGTTCCAGTTCAACTCTGCTCCGGTGTCCCATCGTTACTGCACCTGCTGGTTGCTATTGGCTACCTCCGTGTTCCCGCAGAGACCCGCTGCTGTTACTTCTCAGCGCTACTCATCCATCTACTGCTGATCCGCTCTCCACGCCTTCCTGTGTTCTCTGCTGGTCTACCTACCTGTGCGCTGCACCTGCTAGACCACCGCTTCACCCATCCAGGGACTTTGGATCCTGCCGGCCTCCTGCCCTTCAGGTATCTCTGCACTCCTGTCTGACTGCCTTCTCCTGAACCACGGTATGCATACTTCCCATTGACTGTGCTGTGTATTGCATACCTTGCTGGACTGTGTTGGTTCTCCTCTGGAGTGTACTATCCGCTGAGTCTATTGCCATCATTGACTGTGTTGGTTCTCCTCTGGAGTGTACTATCTGCTGACGCTATTGCCATCATTGACTGTGTTATCTCATGCTGGATTACTTCAAGAGACTTTCTATATTGGCAGTGTTGTTCAGTCATTTATACATTTATATTGTGCATATTACTGTGGATCAAAGTCAAGGTGCCCGTGTATATATTGTGTTGCAGTCTCTCCCCGTGCACCTCCTCACATATATATTCAGTGGTACAACTTGCTAATAGCAGACCACTGACTCCTGTTTACAGTTTCACCTGTTCCAGTATCCTCTCACATAGCAGTGGTACAACTTGCTAACGCAGACCACTGACTCCCCGGATACCTCCACTTGGATTCCATTCCTTCACTCAGACAGCGGTACAACTTGCTATCCGCAGACCGCTGACTCTCATCACCTCCTCGTTTCTGTTGGACATTCCTCCTCACTATAGCAGTGGTACAACTTGCTACCGCAGACCACTGACTACCTTCACGTGTCCTTTGTCCATACAGTTCCTCGTGTATTACTTCTTCCATATTGCCAGTGCTGCTAGTCATAGACTTTCCTGAGCATCTCATCATCTGCTATTTCCTGTTCCGTGATCACCCTGCTACCAGAGTACCATATTACCACCTATACTGCTCTGGTAAGCCTACCACCTGGTGATCCCTGGGTAAAGACTCCTAGTGCCCGTGACAGCTTTACTATAAAGACTCCAGACCTAGGGTGGCTTTATAATGTTCTCTCCTTCCCCCCCCATATCTGTTAATTGTGAAAGTCAGACCCCAGATCTCTAGTAGCTGTATAATGGAGACCCACACCCAATCACTGTTCATGATAAAATGTACCTCCCATCCCCTACCTCCATACTCTATATATGGGCAGCACGCTTTCTTAGTGATTAGCACTTCTGCCTCACAGCACTGGGGTCATGAGTTCGATTCCCGACCATGGTCTTATCTGTGTGGAGTTTATATGTTCTCCCCGTGTTTTTTTGGGCTGTTATTAAATTGCCCTTAATCTTTCTCAGTCTCTGTGTGTGTATGTTAGGGGATTTAGATTGTAAGCTCCAATGGGGGACTAATGTGAATGAGTTCTCTGTGCAACGCTGCGGAATTAATGGCGCTATATAAATAAATAGTCATGACACAAACATTCTACAAGGCCATTCTGATTGGGCTCGGTGGGTGGGATGGCAACACACCCCAAACTGCCATACCCCTCTTCCTGAACAGAGAGCATCTAGCTACTCCCAGGAAAACCCCTCATGCCCCTTCCTTCCTCTGCCTCTCTCCTCTCAGCCACCAGGTATGGCCATTTATTTATTTATATAGTCCGGGCATATTCCACAGCACTTTACTAATAGCAGATGCCCCCAAGCACAGCTCGACCCTGCACGGATGTATGTATGTATATATAGGTATATTGTTTATTTTTTGGGGAATCTCAGAAACAATAAGATCCTGAATAGTGACGTTTGAAACTTTGGTCCTAGGACCTAAGTTAACATCTCTAAACAACTAAAGCAATCTCACAAATGATAAATCAATCAATCAAAACTGCCTTGGTCCAGCTGTATAGAATGTAATTATTTGTATACAAACACATTATTATACACCTATCTGCTTTATAGGGGAAGGGTGTTATGCTGACTCTTTGGTTTTTCTTTGTAATTTTATTTAATGCAAAACATATGTTTCATGGTTCAAATTCAGCAATGTATTTGTCACAAAGTGATTTATGTATAATCCCTATTTCTGGGCTGCAATGGTCATGTAGCAGACTACTGTATATTGTGTGCTTAGTTTTACTTTTATTTTTATTTATTTTTAATCCTCACTTGACCCTGGATTCCAGCAAAATGTACAAGGTTTATTGGAGCAAATGGAAGCAGAACATTTATAAAATAAAATATGACAGTCACTGCTAGGTGTAACAAGTCAGGAGAAAATTTGATAGAAACAGAAGGGCTATTTTAACATTCCCACTCAGGTACATGGCTCAGTTTGTTATTATTATTATTATTATTATTATTATTAATTTTTATTTATAGGGCGCCACTAGGTATCCGTAGCGCCGTACAGGGACAGACATAAACACGATACAGGGTGAGACAGCAGGGTACAGTTAACAAAAAGCACAGTAACTAAGAAACTCAATGATCAGCTAGATGAGAGGTGAGAGCCCCCAGCGGGGTAGAGAGAGGGGTAGAAGGGCAGGAGGACCTCACGGAGGAGACAAGGAGCTGGAGAGCAGAGTTAAGGTGGTGGAGAACAGAAGGAGAGGAGGCCCTGCTCGAAGGAGCGTACAATCTAAGGGGAGGGTAGGACGGACAGAGACGCAATGGTAGGATGAGGGAATGAGGAGAACGGAGGCAGAGACGGAGAGGGGGAGAAAGGAGAATGAAAAGGAGGGAGGTAAGAGGGGGACAGGAGGGAGGGCAGGAGTGGGAGGGGGGTAGGGGGAGACTGGGAGGAGGTCAATTAGGTGGGGGACTGGAGGGCTTTAAGGACGAGGTGGGTTTTTAAGGCCCGTTTGAAGCTGGACAAGTTGGGGGAAGTTCTGATGGAGCAGGGGAGCTGGTTCCAGTGGAGGGGGGCAGCGCGGGAGAAGTCTTGGATGCGAGCATGGGAGGAGGTAACCAGGGGGGAAGAGAGGCGGCGGTCGTTAGCCGAACGCAGAGGGCGGGATGGAGCGTGAATGGAGATTAGGTTGGAGATGGCCTTGAAAGTAAGTGTGAGGAGCTTGAACATGATTCTGTAGGGGATGGGGAGCCAGTGGAGGGATTGGTAGAGGGGGGAGACAGAAGAGGAGTGGCGAGAAAGGAAAATGAGCCGAGCGGCAGCATTGAGTACGGAGCGAAGGGGTTCGAGATGAGAGTGGGGGAGGCCAGTAAGGAGGAGGTTACAGTAGTCCAAGCGGGAGATAATAAGAGAGTGGACAAGAGCTTTAGTGGCATCTTGGGAGAGGAAGGGTCGAATGCGTGCGATGTTGCGCAGCTGGAAGCGGCAGGATTTAGCGAGAGAGAGGATGTACTTGTAAATGTAACTCTACCAGCACTGCTTTGTGTAAATGTTCACAATTTCATTATATATATATATATATATATATATATATATATATATATATATATATATATATACACATACACATACACATACACACATACACACTGGAGTTAATAAGCTATTTTCCCCATGTCGAAATAAGGTACAGGCTTGAACGCTAGGTCATCTACCTGAGCCGACAAATCTGACTATTTGTCTTTGGAGTGTTTACAGTGCAGGAGAAAAGGACTTTGATTGGAGCGGTTTTAACCAGGTATAGAATTTTAGGTAATATATTCAGTTGAACAGCTGTTATTCTCCCTATTCAAGAAATTGTTTATCCCAGTCAATGAGGTTTTTCTTTAGGGTGTCCAACAAGGTTGGGAGATTGGTAAGTTTGTATCATATAGCTGGTTATATTGTCTGGGCAGAAAGACCCACAGATATTAGAGTTTGTCTGATTGCCATCTGAAATTGTGATGTTGCTTTATTGATTGCAGCAACTGTAGGGGGTCAGTCGAGAGGAAGAATTTCTGATTTATCTGTGTTTATTTTAAAATTAGATAATTCCTTATAGTTCGGAAGTTCTTTACAATGGAAGGTCAGGGAGGTGTGAGGGTTCGTAAGTGTCAGTAAGACATCGTCCATGTGCCGGTGCCAGTGTGTATGCCCACTATGTTATGGTTATTGAAGATTCCCCGCCAATAGTTCCATTAAGAGGGGAAATAGGAGAGGGGTCAATGAGCATTCTTGCCTGATAACACTCGCAATTAGGCAGGAGACCGAGGCGGCAGCATTAGCAAGTATTGAAGCAGAGGTGTTATGGTAGAGACCAATAATGCCACATAAGAAACAACCGTGAAAGCCCATTTTCCCCAGAGTACATCTTATGAAGAACTAGGAGTCAAAAGCCTTTTCGGCATCTAGAGATACCACCAGAGTGGGGGTTATCTGTTTGTTGGACATACAAATTAGGTTTAATGCTTTCCTTGTATTATCCGCAGCTTGGTGACTTGAAATGAATGCCTCTAGATCTGAGTGAACCAGTGCTGGGATAATGGAGGCCAATCTGTTCACCCATAATTTAGCAAACAGCTTCAGACATTATTTCTGTGTGTATACATTACTAGATGTTTCTTAAATTATTTTATGGACAGACTTATTATCAGTGTAATAAATGAAAATATATATATCTCACAGCTAAAAATAACCTAGAAGGTGATGCTTTATTTGAGAGTGAAACAATACGTAATATATCGTTATTATATACAATGTGGCTCTGCTCAAAAAGAACAGATCTGACCTTTGCCTCCTAAAAATATCAGTACCATGCCTATGTGCCCTAGCTCTGCCCCAACTACCCCTCCGGGTACCACTCCGGCAAATGGCCTTGCAAGGAAATCAAGGATTTGTAAAACTAAATTAATCAAAGCATGGAGCAGACAATTATCTTATACACAAATTATGCTAATACATCTATAAACAACTGTAACTTATACATACCTCCCAAAACTTAGAATCATAAATCAGGACAATATAAGCTCCGCCTCCGTTCAGCTCAAACTCTGCCCACAAATGTGAATATTTTGGCAAAACTCCACCCACTTTTTGTTACGCCCGCTCCCCCACCCCTTTTACAGCCCGAAAATTGGTGTGTCACGCCAACATTGGGACTGTTAGGAGTCTAATGTCTTAGCTTATAATTGGTGTGATTTTTCTTGTCACAGATCTCCTTGGGAACTCATAATACAGGGCCATCTTTTCCATTGGGCACGATGGGCAACTGCCCGGGGGCCCCACGGGCATGGGGGCCCCATAGGCACGGCTCTTAATGAGAATAAATAATCCTGCAAAAGAAAAAACCTGCATAAAAAAAAACCTACAAGGGTCACTGAGCAAGTACATCTATCTATCTCTATATATCTATATCTATATCTGTATCTGTATACATCTATATATCTATATCTAGGGGCCCCGGTGCACTGCTTTGCCCGGGGGCCCATAATGTTGTTAAAATGGCCCTGTTATAATATTGTTATAATCTACAGTAGATTATGCCATATGTAAAGGCATTTTCATCAGTATACTGCATTACTACAATTTTGCTATTCAAGTTGTTCATGGGGTAAACTATAAAAATTTGTAAGTGAGCCAGACCCTAATAGGATTTCATACAGTATAGTCTGTGGGCAGGGCCGGTGCAAGGTTGCTCGGCACCCTAGGCAAAGCTTAAGCTTGCCGCCCGCACTACCCCCCGCCGCCCTCATCCCCCCCCCCCCGCCGCCCAAAAAAACTTTTTTTTTATTTCCCAGGACCTAACACACTTGACATTTCTAAAATAAAAATGATAACTCTCACCTCCTCCGTTCTCTCCCGTCTGTCTGTAGCCTCTGCTCTCTCCCCTCTGTCTGTAGCCTCCGCTCTCTCCCCTCTGTCTGTAGCCTCCGCTCTCTCCCCTCTGTCTGCAGCCTTCGCTCTCTCCCCTCTGTCTGCAGCCTCCATTCTCTCCCCTCTGTCTGTCTGTAGCCTCCGCTCTCTCCCCTTCTGGATTAAGCGGAGTCTGTAGGTCATATATTCCATTTAAATAGGGACGACCATTAGATGATTTACATTAATAATACTGGCATGCCCGAAATACATATGGAACATTAGCTTTTATGATTTCCACGTAATATATATAAAATCAATACCCCAGGGATATATAAGCCTCTAGAGAACAATAAGCGTTTAAAATTTACTGATCCAAATGCATAGAGATCTTTCTCTATCATTACAACAATGTATCCCTATTAGAGATAGTATTTTCACATAAAGGAGTCCCGTACGTCACGCAGAGGGATTGCCCGACACTACGTCATCTAAGGGGAGGTCTCTATACTATAAAGGACCAATCATGAAGGCAACTCAGGTTTGCCTTGAGAAAGCTCAGTGTAGTGAAACGCGCGTCGGCGTCTCACGCGCTGTCCTTCTCTTCTCAGAATTTTAGATTATAAAACCATATAGGAGGTAGATACAGGTATATAACGATTACAGGGTGACTATTAAGAGCTAATTTAGCGCAGTGTCTATACACGAGTATCCAGAACAGATCTAAGGCCAGGCTTATTAAGATCAGAAACTATCAGAGGTGGAGTTATATACACGCTGCTCCATCGCCCTGAACTCAGATAGAACTCAACTGCCCGAGACACTGGCTCTCAACTCGGAGTCCAAACTATACATAGTGTGCCATTACCTGCACAGATTAGAGAATATAAGGGCGCTTGACAGTGGGGTGGATTATTAACCAAGTGCAGGCACCTACTGCAATACATAGCACTATTGCAGCATATATATATCCTGGACTCTTTAATTATAAGAGAAAGAGAGACTAATGCGCATGACTAGCATTATATAAAGCTGCTCAGCTGGTATTTACCTGTTTAATAAGGCATACCATTATACCAACTAACACAGATCTGGTCACCGAGTATTTATATAATAGTAGGATTTTCCATGTCTCACATCATTCAAGAGGTTAGATGTACCCTCTAAGTTAGGTCAATTATTGACAGTGGAGAGGACAAATCCCTTTGCTAATTAGACACTGTGAACAGTTAACCCTGATAACGTTATTGACAGTACAAATCAAATCACTGTCACGCTCACCCTTCCTCACTAAGTAACAGTTTGGCCCAATAGTAGGTGCTTTACTGAGATATATCATTTCAATCTCTATTATGATATTATTATCTTAGGAAGAAGAAATAATTCGTAATACCTTTCTACACTATCACTATACATTAACCATATATAGAAAGGGAGGACGGCGCGTACTAGCAGCTACATGCTAGTTTTATCAGTTTGTTCTATTTCTGGTTATAGTTTATCATATACTCTTTTTAATATTTCACTGCTCTACACATTAATAAAACTGTATTATTAATTTTAATGTATACCAATAAACTTTAAAAGTGTTTTATAAAACCTATATCCTTAGAGTGCCCTAACTTACACATACTGGTTCTCTGTGTTTGTAAATATCTGTTACTATGTGTGGGAGCACCTCTTCTAGGACAGTGGTGTTCCAATAAATAAAATCTGATAGACATATTGGTACAAATAGCCATCTCCTAGTATGCAGAGGATATTCCTGGTGCGATATATGTGTTCTGGCTCTCTCCCCTCTGTCTGCAGCCTCCGTTCTCTCCCCTCTGTCTGCAGACTCCTCTTTCCTGTACTCACCTTAACTTCCTCACTTTTCTTCCTTTCTCTTCTTGCGCGCCTTTCGTTTCTTCTGTCTTCTGTCTCCTATCGGCTCCTCTACACTGGCAGCATCGTGACGTCACGACGCTGCCAGAAACCAGGCGCCGGGTGTATTTTAAAATGCGGTGCTGCTCTGTAGCAGCACCGCATAATTGAGGGCGGGCGGCCAATCTGCCCTAGGCGATCGCACCGCCAGCATTTATTTCTAAATTATTACTGGGTCCCCCGCTTCAGTGCCGCCCTCCAGAGCCCGGCGCCCTAGGCAACTGCCTAACCTTGCCTAATGGGAGCGGGCCTGTCTGTGGGGTTTCTCAGGGAAGGCAAGTACAGCTAAAACATCATGTAGGTTTACTTGTAACCATGTCTGTACTATTTTCTATGGCAGAAAACAGATGAACAATATATTGTGAAATCTACAATTTACAGTGTTGATATTGCACAATATATTATATGCGATATGCAGATTGGAAGCATTCTAGATATTGTTTCCTGTGGGATTTATTGAACTCTGTGCAGCAGCAGACGGAAAAAAAAAGTTATTAATTTTAAAACATAATAAAAAATATGTATATTATTTAACATCAAATCCTTCTAGACTACAAATCCTTGTTTTATCTCCAAGCATTGTCTCATCTGGGTTGTCTCACTTCAATATACGCTCACAAACACATTGTAAAAATGAGTAACAATCCACTGCAAGTTCAGACGCCAGACATCACTTTGCTGCAAAGCATCATGTTGCAACATGGAGAATGTTTATCTGCTAATACACCTGAACTGCAACATACACTGAAATCATTTGTATTATTAACAGTTATTTACAATGAACCACTACATTCCTCAAGCATGAAGTGAATATCTATACATCAAACATCAGGTAAACGAGCACTTTATCAATGCAGTGAGGAGAATCTAAGGCAGCGATGGACAACCTGATATACTTTAAGCTCCAAAATGGCCACGTATTGACCTTAATTTCAAAACAACTTCTGCATTCCCATATCACTCATCCCAAAATGCACCCACATGCCCATCTGCTCCAAAATTCCATCACATCCACTCAGATCTTAACATGTCAAATAATGCCCCCACATGTAATTCAAAACTTCCCCACATACCACTCAGATGTCCACACATGGCCATTACGTGCTGCTCAGTCCTCCTCGCATGCCCTGCATATGCCAATAAGACCTCCTTACATGCCACTCAGAGCAACCCACATGTCACTCAGTCCTCCTCACAAGCCACTCAGACTTCTTCACATGTCCTTCACAAGCCACTTACAATTCCCAACATGCCCCTCAATCCTCTTAACTTGCCTCTTACCACTCCCCACATGACCTACACACCTCCAAACACTTACCCGCACAGCTAGATCCCATAGAGAAATAGGGGAGAGGATATGGTCTATAATGGACTAACTCTTCCTCCTCTTATTGGTTGTGCTGCTGCAGTGCGGTGTGCAGAGGAAATAACAATGACAAGGAAGTCAGCTGTTTCCTTTCAGTCTTACTCACTGCTTGCAGAGAATTAGTGAGATTGGGAGCAGCAGCCTGGTGAAGGCTCGGCAGGCCGACTGCTGTCCACCACTGATCTAAGTGCTGGTTCACATGGTAACTTTTGTAGCAGTTACAACTTACAAGATCGGTGGTGTGTTATGGCATATTTCACAAAAATGACTAGGCTACATGGTGCCTTCCAGGAACACCACAAAATCACTATTTATCAAACTTTCTAAAAAGGAAAAGTGGAGGTTGCCCATAGCAACCTATCAGATGCTAGCTCTCATTTTTCAGAATGTAGTAGATAAATTAAAGCTAGAATCTGATTGGTTGCAATGGACACTCCATCGGGGTCTTAGTCTACAGTTCTTTAAAGGAAATGCAAAGAAACATTCACATAGGCAACATTGTAGCTACATCTTGCAATTATTTTCATTGTTTTGTAAAAAGAACTATTGCAGCTTTGGGAAATTTAAAGTTGACATACTTTGTCAAATACTATTTATTCCGACATCTGAACAACTGCATAATTATGTCATTGTAGTGTATTGGTTAGCATCAATAAAGCATGTCCGTAGTTGTTCTGCAAATTTGCCAGGGGGATTTTCATTCCACAACTCCTCTGGTTTTCTTTCAGTTAGCTATTCAGCAGGTGTTCTGTCCAAGGCTGCAATTATACAGCATTCAAGATCATTTCCCTTTCAATTCACAGCATATAATGAAGCCATCAGATCTTAATTTAACCCCTTACTTTTAAAGCATTTAAAGTTATGGGCCTGATTCATTAAGGATCTTAACTTGAGAAACTTCTTATTTCAGTCTCCTGGACAAAACCATGTTACAATGCAAGGGGTGCAAATTAGTTTTCTGTTTTGCACATAAGTTAAATACTGCCTGTTTTTTCATGTAGCACACAAATATTAACTTTAAATTTCAATGTACAAATAAGCTACCAAGTATTTGTGTGCTACATGAAAAAACAGTCAGTATTTAACTTATGTGCAAAACAGAACACTCATTTGCACCCCTTGCATTGTAACATGGTTTTGTCCAGGAGACTGAAATAAGAAGTTTCTCAAGTTAAGATCCTTAATGAATCAGGCCCTATATTATTATAGAGTTAAAAAGACAACTCCAGATCGCTCTGACTGTTAAAAACTAAAAGTTTCACACAGTCTTAGGGCTAGATTTACTAAAGGGCGGTTTTATGAAACCGACACTTTGCGGCTGTTTTTCAACGGTTTTAAAATCACCGGAGAAAAAAATGGCCAAACCACCATTAAAACAGCCAGAATTTACATTTTTGGAAAACACCATTTTACAAATCGCCATCCCAATTTTTACAATGATGAACATACAAACAGCTGGATTTACTAAGCTGGGGTTTGCAAAACTGCTGCAAAACCGCTGCAAAACCGCCATCCAAACGGCCAAAACAAGAGGTGGTTGTAATAGGCGAAATTGTTCAAACAGCACGCTGTTTGAGCTATCTTGCCATTCAGAACATAAGAGGAAGCACGATTGGCATATACATTTTTGGGGCAATCACTATTTATTGATTAAGGGGCAAAATTGTGGTGCTTCCTCTTATGTTTTGAATAGGAAGATAGTTCAAACAGCATGTTGAAACTCTCAGAAGCAGCTATTAGAAAAAACTGTCTTTTTGATAACGGTTTTGATGGTGGTTTTAACAAAGCTCATTTTTTTTCAATCTGACACATATCGCCAGGCATTTTACATCGCAGCATCAAACCTATAGTAAATGTGGCGGTTTGGAGCAAACACGATTTTTAGTAAATCTAGTCCTTAGACTTTATAAGCAATTTTGCTATACATTTGTAAAACATGTTTTAATATACATAGTAAGCAATCATGCTACAAAAACACATACAGCTACATTTAGTTTGACTTTTAATATGCTTCATGGATATTGTGCACCTTTTCAGCTAGCCAGTAGGTGGCAGTATTTATGACAGTGTTTTCCTCTGCTAGTTTATGCACAGACAATTATGAAGTTTAGACAGTACTATTATAACCATGTCCACAAAATAAAATCCAGTACAAGCATTGCAAAGTGTGGAAAAAACATGTATATACTTCTATTAATATAGCTCAGCTTTAAAAACAATTGTGTGTTATTTCTGCCGGATACTAGCAAGTGCAGCTTTTATACATGTTCTCTAATAGGGTCAAATTGAAAACCTGAATGAAGCAGTACAAGATCATCCTTTGGGCTGTTAACATTGATTATTTCTGTAATTTGTAGTCAGTCTTTTAAGCCCATCAGACTCAATGAAAAGGTTAGGGACAGTTTTAAGCAACTTCCAAGAATACATTCTTTAGCACTGACTTTTCGCTATGAGAATAATGCTTTACTCATCAGAGAAGGAAATGTACTATAAATCGGTAACCATGGGCATGTTATTTCATTGTCAGTGGATCTTGTCCATAGAAGGTTAAAAATAGTAAATATTTCCTCTCGATTCGTCCAGTAATCATTCCCAGGACACATCGGCCCTCATCTTGTAAACATAGGATTGCTGGTTAATCACAAATCTTGTTCCCCTATGGGTGCCTGCCAGCTGCTGGGGGTCCTGTCCTATATCCAGTTCTTACATTCTCTCTGTTTGAATTATAAGTTGTCAGTTCCTGTGGCCCCCAATGTTCATGTTTGGTTTTTGGATGCTGTCTGATGAAAATTATATATACAGTTCTTAAAATAAAAAAAGTTAATATTTTAAAAAAAAACTTTTTTGGGAAATGATAAGAATAATTTCAGGTAAAGAATTAATTTTAGTAAACCTCTCACCCATCCAATCGCCAAGGTTTTGGTTTACTGACCATGCTGGTAACAGTTGCTTCTCCAGGCTTTGAAAGTACAAAAGCTGAATTGAAAAGCTGTCAGTGCAGCTGATTGGACACCCCTCAGCTTCTCCAATTAGTTGCTGTGAAAACCATTTATTTTATCCTGTGTACTTCATCAGGCATTTATATCTGAGGAAACAATAGCTATCAATAGGGGGTGAATAGTTCCTGCAGAACTGCAGTGTCTCGGACATTAGATCTTATGTCTCTACTAGTTGAGGGAAGGCAGTGTTTTCCCCAAAAAATGTTTTGCCGCAGTTTTATTCTAAGCAAGAAGTAACTTGTCTTAGTGAAAAAATAAAATTGTGTTTCTGCAAATTATGTGACAAAGCAGGTCCACTATTAATAAAAAAAAAAGGTCCATTATTTACAATTTTTACAAACATCATTATTGTAATATGTCCAATACTGTTTGCAGGTCTTAAAGCTGCACTAACGAGACGGCAAAGTTCAGCCCCCTCTCCAGTGTCTGATGGGCTACTCCTAGATGAAAACTAAGGCTGTGTAACATTCAGAATGGGGGTGTGAGTGGGAGGACCAATGAGAAGCCACAATGTCCATGACTTAATTTTCATTGGTCCCGCCCGACCCCCGTACTGCAGCCGTTTTAAAGTAGAGAACAGAAATGTTCAACACTTTTAGCTTAAATTGTAGATTGATGTTTGCTATGGGTGAGCTATATCACAATGTACTCCTGTGTGATAAACCAGGTTACCCTGTGAGCCAAGCACCTATCTAGACAGCATTCTTAGCATCATCTCCAGGCTATGAGTAAATATTGCACCCCAGAAGAATTTTATCAATACCCGTTGACTGACGGATCGTAAAACAATGGAAATAGCTTAAATCAGCAGGATTGTGTTTGTACAGTATGTGTGAGATTTTCCAAAAGTATTTTTATACATTTCTCAGTAACACATCTCATTGAAATCACAAAGACATTTAACCTCATGACCTATGTATTTAAAAGTCACATATCTGCAACATGTAGCTTGGGAATTAGTGTCTGGACATAAGGATGGTATCGCTCAGGAGTGTACACATGGCACAGATTTTGGTGCAGCAAGAAAAATGCCTCATTGTGGGAGTAAACATAATCTTACAGCAGACTTTATATGCTGGTCCAATAACGTTATCTATTGAAATATGTTTCATACTATGGCATTTACAGTATGATTTAAAGCTGCAAAAAGCACAATATGAAAGGTTGGTGCTGCCATAAACATTGAGGAATGTTGTATGATGGCAATAAGTAACATTTTGGAAATGTTATATGTAATGAAATGTTTTACATATGTATAACAATATTTGTAGCACAACTTAAATCATTCTATAACTGACATGTTGTACTTAATAACATTAAGGCTGAGATTCAGTTACGAGCGATGTTCCGCCAGACATTGCTTTAAGGAATCTCCACTCATTTCCTTTCGCACCCCATAGGAAAAATTCCATTCTGAGCTTGTGTCTCCAAAGACATCTCACTGAATTGAATCTCCCCTAAATCACTCCTGCTTCCTACACATTAAATAAAATATCCACTATTTTTTTTATTATTTTCAAATCCTCGATTATATAATGAGATTAGTTGCAAACACTGTTATCCAATTTTGCTCCCTTAAGGTTCATATATATGGGTGTTGATAATCAACACATATGGAAAAGCTTAGTTAAAACCTTATACTTTGTCCTCACTTGTAAGCAAATGCTTGTTAGAAAGTGTGTGTGTGTGTGTGTGTGTGTGTGTGTACAGGTCCATTTTCTTACATTATTATTTGGACTATCCTCTTTAAAGCGAGTTTGTCAGGCTTAAAGAAAGCACATTGAACACCTGATAGTAGCGCCTGTGTGTACGAGCAGTTGTACTTAAAAAGAAGATTTAATGTAATTGACTTCTCCGCTTTAGTAAGGGATAACTGTTTTGCAGACAGCTGCAACATTGGTGCAACAATATACTAATAGTCCTGGCTGTCAATTAAATGTTTATTTACTAAAAAGAAAACTGAGAATGTGTGAGAACTCCCACTGCTATATTTTCAAACTGAATTGATACTTGTCAGCTGCTATTTTTTTGCAAATCATCTTATTATCTATTATGGGATATGAATTACATACAATATATTGTTTGTTACAGTCATCTAGATAGAAGTAACCTATATGGCTGCAGGGGCAAAAGCAGGATTTGTAGAGAGGGGTTTTCACGCCATGCTGCCAGTGGACATGGCCAGCATGCATGGGTGGTATGGTTATAATTTTAAACAGTGCTTGGCTGCTCTCTAACCCTTCCTATCTCCGTCATATACATGGGCAATGCTGCATGCACTACTGTTAGGTGCACACAGCTCTCCCTTTTCAAGCAAAGCCAGGTGAAGGGGAACCTACCTTCCAGCTGTCCCTACAGTCAAGACAAAGTTCTGACTGAGTGTGTCAGCACAGTTGTCAGATTGTCCTGCTCTCTCCTACCTGTTCATGCAGCTTTCAATACTTGTTGCTGGTGCCCGTGTCCTAAGCTCAGTTGCTGCTTGTCTGGATCCTGGAATGTTGAGTCCCTGTTTGGAAAAAGGACAGGTACATGATATAGAAATCCCAGCAATGAGTGAACACAGTAGGGCTCCCTCCCCCAAAGCAGCCCGATATTAAATTAAAAATACCCACGTTTAATAATTAGGCCTCCCAGCAACCCACCCAGGCAGTAAGTTCGATTCCCGACCAGGGCCTTTTCTGTGTGGAATTTGTATATTCTCCCTGTGTTTGCTTGGGTTTTTCTCCCACACTGCAAAAACATGGTAGTAGGTTAATTAGCTCAAATTGACCCTAATCTGTGTGTCTGTCTGTCTATCAGTGTGTTTGTGTGTTAGGGAATTTAGACTGTTAGCTCCAATAGGGCAGGGACTGATATCGGTCATATATAGTCTCTGTACACGACTGAGGAATTGGTGGCACTATATAAATAAATGATGATGATGATGATGATGATGATGATGATGAAGCTATCTTCTAGGCAGGTATCAAATATTTGTATTAAAGAGTGAGTGATAATCCTGTTTAATGGCAGAAGGCTGCTGACTTTGACCCTGAGAAAATCCCTGTAGCACTCTCCGTTTACTATAACTGCTTATGATTGGCTCTGAATGTTTACATGAGATTACATAGGACAGCAAAACTAATAGACATTACAAGATAAAGATGGAGCCGCACAATTTTGCAACTTTCCTCTCTATTATTTTTCTGTGTCATGATATACACTTAATTTTAGATTTTTCAAACCTACATGAAATACATACATATATTGAAAGATTTAAAAAATTCCTAGCAGAACATATACTATAATTTTTACTACCCTACTATTTATGCCTGATTCTTATCTTACTTGTAATGTCTGCTATGAAGGGTCCAACTGAAATGGGAGGCTTAAAGGATTTCTGCCATTTGTTAAGGCTGATTATCCACAAACACCAGTGACATAGCATATCAAATGCTGTCATGTTTGATATACGGTGGTTAACGAGCACTCACAGTTGCTGTTTGGAGGTTTGTCAGTCATGTGGTGGTGGGAGGAAACAGAAGCACCCCTAATCATTTTTTGAAAGTTGCCTCTTATAGTGTGGGGTCATTAGATGCAATAAAGCTCTCATTAACATTTCCACATTTTATTTTCTTTCTTCATGGAATCTAAATGCATTTATTTGGAATTTTTATTGATCAACAGAAAATACTCTGTAATGTTAAATAAATAAAAATAAACTCTAAAGCTTTTTCTTAATTAGTTACAAATAAAAACAGACAATAATTGATTACATAAGTGCAAAAAGGCCAATGGCAACTTTGACAGAGTTTCAGACTACCAAGACAGAGATTGTAGAATTTGTGCATGTGGCAACATTGGTCCAGTCATTTTACATGAAAAATGAGTAAAATTTGCATTGTCTAGATGTAGACAAATGGTAGAAAATCTGGTAGAACTGTATCCCGGTGGGTCCGACTATCCGACAATCATCCTACAGGTGTGGATCCAGGAATCCCCGCTGACATTATCTGTATTCAAAATCAAATTGTTGTATACTTTTCAGATGGACTGGATTGAGTCCTCCTTAGCTAAAGAAAAACTTATTAAAGTTTTTTTTAAAATCTAGGAAAGTTATATATCGATTCTCTGCCAATTCCCATTAATAAGTCCAGTTATGTTTTAAATTTACATTTTGGTATGAAACCAGACTTTTGGTGGATGACCCGACTATAGTTTTTGAGGGTAAGTAAGATCACCGGTATTACCTCCTAACTTGGTCCCTGTGTTTAAAATTAGGTTCCTATCCATGATTCTTTTAGATCCTGAATGTTGTGTTTTGGAGTTAGGAGAAGTTGGATGATGTTTTTTGAGTCCTGTTATTTCTTTGTTGGTAGCAATTATAACATACCTGACCGCATCTGGGTTCCACTTTAGGAGTATGTACCTTTGTCTTGTGAGTCTTTAATATGTATGCAGATATGTTTTGATTACTTTGTTGTTACTTAAAAACCTTTTTCACTGTCTCGGAGGTGAAAATTCTATTTTTTTTTCTGTAACTACATTGATAGTTTATATGTTAAACTTGTGATTTTTTACAATATCTGCCTCAATAAGAAAAAAAACTGTCAAATGATTTAAGCCGTGCAGCTGATAATATATTTTATTTATGTTTTGGTAAATAGTTTATACATCATTACATATAATTTAATATAAAATTATATTTTAAGCATTTTTGTACACTGGTTTTGGATTGTCAACCCTCATCTCAACCAAGAAATGAACTGCTGACTTTGAGACTATAGATGAAGAAATAGGTTGAAGGAGTCTTGGCTTGTTTCTTAATTTGACAAACCTCTAAGGCACAAGGTCTACAGAGCAAATCGTGATACTAAAAGCCTGAAAAGATGAGAAAAGCTAAGGAAAGTCTGTGAAGTCTGACTTTGCTAACACATTAAAACATATGCGGCCTAATCATGGAGAAAAAAAGAAGATAGGGTATGACCTTCTGAATTAATAATAACGTTTCCACTTTGAGTACAACAATGTGTTCTAAGGTTTGTTGCACTAATAGAGTGAACTCTCTGGAATGTACTGCTGGTGGGAGAGAATGTGATGCAATTTTCGGGAGTATTTTAACATGACACTGAACACTCTGTCCTTGAACTGTAGTACAACGACTTATCTTTTCCATGGTTATAACTAAAAGAATTAAAAACACTAAGGCAACAATTCATTTCTTTGAAGCTCACAATAATTAATTCTGGCTCTTTTGAAAAATACACTTCCGCCAAAGGTTTTTATGAAAAATGACATTAAGTTGTCAAGAATTCTAACATTAGGGCAATACTTCACTTTTTCCTCCATTGCAGCACTGTGCAGGGGTTAGTAAACTAGCGATGATATTTCGAAGATTTTTGCTTTAGCCATACTGTCGGCGAAAAAGGGTGTTTTCACCAGCCATAGGGCCTTTAAACACTTCACAGTATACATCAAAGGGTTGACGACAGTGGGAAAATTCGTCAGCTTCCCTCAGTGATGGCTTCCCCGTGTCTTTACGATTGGAAGCATGTTTTATAAGGATTGCGGAAGCACATCTACCACCGCAATTAGTGGAACAAAAGCCCTAAACCAGTGATGGCTAACCTGTGAAACTCCAGGTGTTGTGAAACTACAAGCCCCAGCAAGCTTTGCCAGTAGATAACTAGCTGATAGCTGGCAAAGCATGCTGGGGCTTTGTAGTTTCCCAACACCTGGAGTGTCACATGTTGGCCATCACTGCCCTAAACTGAGCTTTCATTTTCACTGCACATGTATGAGCTGTTAGCAGGTGACTGATGGCGGTGCCTGGTACGGTGTAGCTGCAAGTTAACCCTTAACACTCTGCTCCAGTATTGCTGAGGCGCTTGAGTAATAGTGCCAAAAAGTAGAGACAAATGCAAACGCAAAACACATGCCATGTTGATCCAAATTGAACTCAAGGCACCAGTTCTGCATGGAAGTAGTACTAACCACGGTGCGACTGTTTTATGTGAATTTCTATTTATAAGAGTGCTGTGTAGAGCATGCATGACTGTGTACACATAAAAATGTGTGTCTTTTTATAACAAATCTATGTGACCCTCTTCACACATTTAAATTGGACAGTAGCTACCCAGGCATGGAACATGAGAAAATACACTACTTATAAAGAGAGGGATTCTTTGTCTCCAAATAAAAAAGTAAAAGAAATAAGTGTTGTGACTGTGACACTGTTTAACTAAGAACGAAAGATCAGCAAACTTTCAGGACTCGGAGGTCTCTTCACCAGTAAGTCATATTACAAATGATGCTGAGAATACAAAGCATATGAACACGCAGAAAACTGGGCATACGCTTCTTTGTTTAAACAATGCATAAAGGGACATATGGAGTAATACATTTTGAATTAGAAAATGCAAAATGCTGGATCCAAGCGGTGGTGTTCAGGATTGTGTCCCAGTGTGAAAGTCTGTGGCATTTCGGATTAAACTTGGTGCACAGAGTTGATGACTGCAGAAGGTTTGTGCAGGCAGATTACCTAAGTATCCCAACACAATATAATTACAGTACAATTGAGGACTGTTTTTACATATAAAGGGCAGCTCCCACATGCACGGAAATATGTGTATTTCAGTATGATGAGACAAAGAACTTCTGACAGTGATATTTTTTAAATTTGGAGGTTTTATCAGAGAAGCGGAGGATCAGGGAATAATTCCTTTAGGTGGCTGTCCTTGTACAGCTAGTTTCCTTAATACTTTCAGTTGCAGGTTGTAAATTACTACTAGAGGTACATTGTTGTTTTGAAGTTAATCTTTGTATTGGATGAGTTTGTATTAGTGTATCATTATGCCTCTGAAAATGTGTTTATCATTTCCCTATAAGATGGTAGCCGTAATTTAACAATGTCGTATTCAGGAAATTAAGGTGTAGCTTCCACAGGACTTGAGTGTAGACAATAGAGTTTTGAAATATTTGGACTGGAAGCTGTCCCATCTGAAGTATGTTGGATGATCAATTGGTTTCTGTTACGGTGTGATCTCAGAGTGAGAATAGTTTAATGTCAGGTTAATGACATAGCTTTCTGGAGATCCCAGAGTGGAGGTTCAAACAGCATCATTACAGTCAGGCAGATCCCCCAGTATTCCTCAGTCTCCTGGACATTCTGGAAATGTAGGTAAGTATGCTTAATGGTGGTCTACAGATTGTAGAGTTGGTAGAATATTATTAGTTCTTGTTCAGAGGAAGTCCAGACTACCAGATATCATTAATCAGGGGCAAACGCAGGATTTGTAGAGAGGGGGGTTTCCACACCATGCAGCCAGTGGGCGTGACAAGCATGCATGGAGGCGTGGCTATAATTTTAGACAGCGCTCCAACTCTTCTTATCCCCATAATGTACATGGGTAATGCTGCATGCACTACTGTTAGGTGCACGCAGCTCTCCCTTTTCAAGCAGAGCCGTGTGAAGCAGGGGCAGGGTCCAGCCACCTCAATTATATAGTGCCCCAGGCTTAGAGGGGGGTTTCCAGGCACTAGGAAACCCCCCTTTGGTTTGCCTATGTTAATGTAGCAGAAGTAGATCAGAGGCAATTGGACAAGTATTTAAGATTTGTCATAAACAGATTTGTATACTGTGGTACCATTTTGCTACCCATAGATGTGCCTGTTTGCTTAAGCATGCATTACTAGCAAATGAGAAGTTATTATGAGTGAGCTGAGATCAGTAACTTGGAGTGCAGTCTCTGAAGTGTTCGTATGTCTTTCAAAAATTCTTGTAAATTTGTTCATTCATCCTGGTAACAGACAGACCTGTGATGATCTTTTCACCTCGTTTATATTTACCTTGGTAAGATCTTCTTCTCAGTTTTTATATTATCTTGTATCTTGGAGCTGCAGAAATTGTTTGACAGTGATTACACCAAACTACTGTAAGCTTTTCCGGATATTATTATAGATGTTTAGTCATAACTGACTAAATATTTTTTCACTAGTTTGGTATGTTCTCTGACATGTTCTTATTTTAAATTATTTTTGTCTTGAAACGGATGTGGCTGTGTGAAGTTTAATAATATGTTGACCTTAGCCTCTGAACCCTGGTTAATTGCTGCTCTGTAGGCATATCACTTGTCAACATACTTAACATTCCCTTAGCCCTGTTTTGTTGCACAATAGTTATTTTAGTTCTGTCACAAAGCTGACAGTAGAGCTCTTGCCCATAATGCATATAATTTAGCTGTCAAAGCCCAAGAGCTAAATGAGTGAGATTTGTGGTTTTCTGGCCGCACAACAAGACATAACTGGCACAGCTGACTTTTATCATTAAGACTAAGCCGACATGTATAGAAACATAAAAGCAGGTAAAAGGAGAAGATGCTTTGAATTTGCTGGAACTTTTCAAACTGAGATCTTACTGATATCGGCACCACTTAATTCTTACAATTAAATGGGGACAGACAATTCTTCAGTTGTAATATATAAATATATATTATATATATGTGTTAACATACTTAAATTCCTGGTACAATGACCGGATAATTAGTGTGTGGTCAGTGACTGCAGATGTCCTCGTTTTTGCTGTCTCTGTGCACCTTTGAGCAAAATGCACTATAGAAGGGATTTCCACCATTAGAATGGATTTTACGCAGACACCTTCTTTCCCCCAAACTAGACCCTTAGTGGGGTCCCTTCGCTGGTACCCCAGCAATTGCACGATACATCTTATTGCGTAGGCCCCTGGGTTTTGGAGCAAAATCTTAACTGCCCCCCCCCCCCCTAACATTTACATATTCTAGAAACACCTGTTCACCAAGGTGAATTACCAGTGCGGTCTACCTCTCTGGGGAACAGACCATGTTAGTGGATTTAATGGGATTAAACAAGCAGCCTTGAAGTATACAGAAGTTGCAGGAAGACCCTCATGGCACTTTAACCCGATAACAGTTGCTACCACTGGTCATACTTGCCTACTTTCTTTGGAGGTCCTGGATGGGAGACCCAAAGGGCAATTGTGGGTTTTGATACTAAATTTGGTACTAAATTCAATTCATGGACTTCCAGGTTTTCAATTGTTTGCTAATTTATCTATTCCATAGTACCTTATGTATCAAGTATACCCCACACCTCCTAGAATATAAGTTTATATGAGCAGAGCCATCTATAGCTTTTGATTCATGTCATTGTATGTTATCTGTTACTATCATGCATACTTGCCAACTTTTTGTTTCTGCCCTCCTCAGGATAGCAAGGGTGAGGTTATGCGGCAAGTGTGGGAGAGGGCGTAGCCATGCTACCAGTCATGATTATTGGCATTGTGTGGTTGGGACAGGGCTTAATGACGCAACACGTGCCATTAACTCCCACCTGCATCCGGTAGGGTGGCTACTCTTCTGGGAGGACTCCCCGAAATTCAGGAGTCTCTTGAACAGGTTGGGAGAGTAAGGAAGATACATAATATGTTGTTGCTTTATATGTCAGAACCATGTATGTAAGCAGGGCCGCCTTCAGAAAAAATCAGGCCCAGTACGGGCCCCCGTGCCACCCGGTCCCCCCCCATGAGCAACACATACTTACCTGGGGCCGGCCGCTGGTCTTCGCTATTCTGTCTTCAGCCTGGCTGTCACCGTGACAGCCAGGCACCAGGATCCGATCGCAGGGGTGGAGCATTCATTCCCCCTGCGATCATGTGCTCTGCCTGTGACAGATCACATGATCGCAGGGGGAATAAATCCTCCACCCCTGCGATCGGATCCTGATGCCTGGCTGTCACGGTGACAGCCAGGCTGAAGACAGAATAGCGGAGACCAGCGGCGGGCCCCAGGTAAGTCTTTGCTGAGCTGTTGTACCAGGCCCCCTGGTGAGCCCAGGCCCGGTACAACAGTACCCCCCGTACCCCCCTGGTGGCGGCCCTGTATGTAAGGGTAGGTGTGGAACACAACTAATGATTTAGTTCATCTTCATTCATGAGAAATTAGGATATGAAACTGATGATTTATAAGGACTAGAGTGAAAAGATTCACAACAATTAAATCCCACAGTTCCACACCTGCATACATATTGACAGTATTTCATTTGGAAATTCAAACAACTGTAACTTAAGAAAACTAAACTTCAGAACAGAAGCATGGCTGCCTCTTTGTTTTCTTATATAAACTGGTTTCCTGTTCAGATCGGTATCTAACATATACCGCTATTTATTAAAGCAAGCGAGTGGAACTTAAGTTTGCTTACACATCGAGGAGGAAGTTGAGTTTTTCATAGAAGATGGTATTCTGAGTAATAACACATAAAGGATTCTACTTCTTTGTTTTGAAATAGATTAGCCAGGTGCAGTGTGGAGACCATACTATCAGCCAAGATTTCAAGGTGAAGCCTTGTGTAGAAGCCTTTCACAAGGCAAACTACTTTTACTCAAACGTTTTCTGCCACATTTTCCACCTTTAAAGCTTTAGGATATGGGCAAAAGGGCATTAATGTTGCGTCTTTCATAGGGTTTGAGGGTGCATACCATGGAACTAATAGGGATTCTAAAAGGTGAGTTTAAATGAAAACAGATGTCAACATATTGATTGATTGGGGTTTTTTAAATTAGATTTTAGTTTGGAGGTCAATGTGTACAACTGAAATCTAATAGGTGTCCATCTGCTGTGCTGAGAATCTAATCATTTAAAATAAAATGCCAGAAGGACCTGCAAGGGTCAGTTTTAAAATTAAAGAGAAACTATTGCTTAATTGAAAGTTAAGCTCTGATTATAGCTACTTAGGGCCCCTTTAGAGTTGAATGTAAAATTTAGTGCAATGTGTAGATGCAATTATGCGTCCGTACACTTGTTTCTGTGGCTGGATTTTGAGTTGAACGTATTGTAAGTTACATGCAAATTTACACTTAGCGTATAGATGTGCCTGGCGCAAAAATGTGTCATCAATGTGTTTTGTTGTGTGGCGGCATAGTTTTGTGGTAAATATACACCATGAAACCCTATAAGATGAGCATAGTACCAATGTCACCACTAAAGAACTTATAATACAAAGGTCATCATACACAGTCCCCTGAGGCTTGGAGTATGCAGTTAATGACAGACGAGTCTCAACAGCGTACAGCAAGGTGTCAGGTCTAAGTCATGTCTTCAAACAGTCTAGATGCATTCCAGACTTAAAAGATGAGACTTTGTGTAAAGCGTCTTGTCTTTTTTTTCTCTCCTCTTTTCAGTCTGGAAGAGAACATGAGTGCAGGGGCGTTCTTGCCTCCTTCAAATAAGGAGGGGGAAGTATCAGGACACTAATCTACCAGCTCCTACGCTTCCTTTAACCACTGCATGTCTTACTGGTGCTTATTCATAAACACTGTTTTCCCTCTAAAACTGTTGGTAGTTAGTCATGTGTAAAAACTTTCCTTATTAAAAATAAAGTCAGCAAAAACTCCCATTATAGGGATGATAAAGCTGTCCCTAAATTCTCTGCCCCAGAAACACATTCTAGGGTCAGTTTGTCAAAGCCAGTTAACCGGAGATAACCCAAGTGAGCACAGGGAGAACATACAAACCCTCACGCATACTATCATGGTTGCAGTCAAACCCGGTCACAGCATTGCCTGCGAGCCAGCAATGCCAATCACTGTGCCAGCATGCCACCCGTGCCACATGTTATCATGTTTTCAGTCAGAAAACAGACCAAATATAAATACATTATACTCATACTTGCCAACTCTCCAGGAATGTCCGGGAGACTCCCGCATTTCGGGTGAGTCTCATGGACTCCCGGGAGAGTATTGCAATGGCAGAATTAGGTCCAAAACGCCGGGATTCACCGGGAATCGCGGCATTCGGCCCCACCCCCCACTATAAAATGATGCGTCATTACGACACGGGGGCGGCCAAAATGACGCGATTTTCAGAGCCCCGCCCCCTGCACGCCCACCAGCTCCCGGATCATACTTGCCATAAGTTGGCAAGTATGACTATACTTCTTTTTAGATTAGGTAGAATGTTATTTTGTTTTACACTGTATTTTGTTGCCTACAACATGCATTGTTAATTTAACAGTATTTTGTGTTTCTTTCATTTGTAATTGATTAGTTTATCAGATACCTAAGTAATGCCTAATGAACCCTAGCTATTCTAAATGTTTACAAATCATTGATACACCTTTTTTAGATTACTTTAATGTTTCACAAATTTCATTTAGTTGTTAAATTGTATCAGGGGGTGTTACAGATTATACTGTAGCAGTGGTTGCTAACCTGATAGAAATTGGAGGTCACCCTAACTTCTCCAAAGGGGCACACAATATATTTATGCTAAATTCATATGTTTGCCCGCAAAAGTAGAGCAGTCACAGTTCACTGTGTTCTTTGGCTTCTGAATGCCTTCCATGGTACTTTGCGTTTAACACATCATCTGGAGACGGTTACCCAGATGACGTCTCACTGCACAAACCAGATTATCCTGCAGTGGTTTATGCTGAATGCACACTACAACTCCCACAATCCTATACTGTTAAAGCCCAATATTGACACAAAACCTGTTGTGAATGCACACTCCATGCCTAGGGGCTCTGATACATATTATTATGTCTGGACTGTCAGTCATTTATCAGCTTTACATGCTTGTCACAGGAGTATAGTGTTTGTAAGGTTCATTTATGTCTGATATATTTATTCTTTTTATATAAATAATTATTTTACTCAATTTTTTGTGTGTATTTGTTCTATTTACAATTCCATATGACAAACTTTAACATTTAAACAAGGTCTGGAATCCAACACACTGAATAGAAGGGGTTCTGTTTTCAGCACTTTTCACTTAATGTTAATGTTGTTTGGTTGTTTGACATTTTAATTGAGAGGGAACAACAGGATGTGTCAAAGCAACACACTGTGCATCACACTGCATCCACCGGCTTTTCTTCTTCCCATAGTGCATCCTGGTGCCATCTTTTCCACAGGTAGACGACACATACTCACCCGGTCGTCCACATGATGTAAAAGAAAAGGTGATTCATAAGATCAGGCCAACTTCATCAAGTGCGCTATGGTTCTGATCTGGTGCTCATGTGCCCATTGTAGGTGCTTTTGGCGGTGGACGGGGTAAGTATAGGCACTCTGAGTGGTCTGCGGCTACGCTGTCCCATGCACAGCAACACTGTGTGTTCTGACACCTTTCTATCATAGCCAGCATTAACTTTTTCAGCAGCTTGTGCTACTATAGCTCTTCTGTGGGATTAGACAAGACGGCCTAGCCTTCGCTCCCCACACTCACTGGTTTGGTAGGTACTAACCACCGCATACCGGGAACACCCCACAAGACCTGCCGTTTTGGAGATGCTCTGACCCAGTGGTCTACCTATCACAAGTTGGCCCTTGTCAAAGTGGCTCAGATCCTTACACTTCCCCATTTTTCCTGCTTTCAACACATCAACTTCAATAACTGACTATTCACTTGCTGCCTAATATATCCCACCCCTTGAAAGGTGCCATTGTAACAAACTAATCAATGTTATTCACTTCACTTGTCGGTGGTTTTAATGTTGTGGCTGATCGGTGTATAAGGGTGATTTAATGAAACAATACAATATGAAATACAGTGCTAAGTATCTGTAAATGTAACTTGGGTTAGTTTGTAAATTAAACTATGCATCTTTGAAAATTGTTCCAAAATAACCCAGGGCTCTGTCATAATGTTTCTGGATATGGGGTAATTTTCTTTGCAAATCAGTGAAGCTTATTTCATAATATTGTGCAAGGTGCACAGATGTTGTAACCAATAGTAACCTATGAGGGGTATAGCACATATGTGCACATTGCACCATATTATTAAATATTAATATTATATTAAAATTATTTAATTTACATATAGATAGATAGATAGATAGATAGATAGATAGATAGATAGATATATAATAGTATGTTCACTTCACACTGGAAAACTGGAGCTCAATTCATATACTGTACATATCCTGCATTTACATATATATATATATATACATTTATGTAGATGGCAGGCTCAGGTTTACATTTTTAGCCCTAAAGGATACTTTTCTGTGCGAGCCCGTACCCTCCCAGCTCTTTATGGGTTCAGCCACTATTGTTTCTCATCACTATATTATAAATCCATGGACATAATTCAGCCCTAACTAAGCCAATGTTAACTGTAAATATTATAATATAAATATATAGCATAAAAAAAGATAAAAACAATGACATACAAAGTGATCCAAGTGCCACCCTGCGCTTCTGGGGCCTTTCCCCTAATTATGATTTATGCTATGTAGCAGGGTTATATATTACAGTAGTTGCAATTTACTTTCTATTTCATTTTTGAAGGGCACAAGCAATTTTTTATTTAGTCACATTGGACCTCATTTAGAGTCGGACGCAAAGTCCATTTAAGAAGTGTAGGAGTGGTGGCAAGCAACCCCAGTTGCGTCCCACCCTTAATACCCTCCCGAGCTGCGAGCAGTTCCTGCAGCTAGCTAACGATGGTGCCACCTAATTCCTGCCGCACAGCTTTAGCCCTGTTTTGACGTGTGTTGCGTCTGCGCCTCACTGTGACTAGGATGTATTTACATGGTCACACCTTCACAAATCCGCGTTCCTCCCATTCTCTTGTAGTGAGTCGCAAGTGTTAATTGCGTCCAACATGCAGGCGGATTTGGGGTTTTCTGCACATGCGTGATAGTGTTTTTTGTTGCATGCGCCTAAAACGGACTTTGCGTCCGACTCTAAATAAGGTCCATTATGTGTAGTATATGGGTCTGATTCATTAAGGAAAGGAAAGCAAAAAAAGAGTAACTTTGCACCTTGGCAAAACCATGTTGCAGTGGAGGGGAGGTATATTTAAAATGTTATGGCAGATTTATATTTGAGGTAGGGCATGTTCTAGATCAACTTTAAATTTCAGTGTACCAATAAGCTATCAAGTATTTGTGTGCTACATGAAAACATCAGCAGCCAGTATTAACGTATGTGCAAAATAATAAACTCATTTACACCCCTTGCATTGTGACATGGTTTTGAATCTTTATGAATCAAGCCCTACATGTCTTCCATGTGTCTCGGTTATCCCAGGACAATACCACTTCTTGCAGACTCACAATGCTTACTTTTCCACAATTGTTTCTGCTATGTAGGAATAGGTTCCTATAAAAGCACTAATATACTGACATTATGGGGGGAATTCAATGAGCTAGAGACGTGTCTCCGGAACGTCCGTGAGACACTTTGTGGCGGAAACTTGACCAAAATCTCAGCTCATTTTTATTTACACCTCTAGAAAATGAGCGAAGATTTCTACTGTAATTGTCGGCAATGTACCGGCAATTACGTCTGTGTCATTTATTTAGTGCTTTTATTTTTACAGGCACCCACACTGAATGCTGACTGCACTATAGATTTAAATTAAACACACACCCTTCCTCATTGGCTGACATGGGTGATAGGGGTGTTTATAAGGATAATAATTTATATTCCTACCTGTAGGTCTGCTGCTCAGTGATAGTAATAGGTAACAGTTTGGGAGAACCACTTTATTGAACTTATTATAATAATTATTAAGATGCACATGCTATTGTATATGGAGAAATATGCTAATATAATATAAATGTAGAGAAATCAGTTCGCTAAATAGTGAAATGATGCATTTAGTAAATATGGCAGTATTCATTCCTCCTAGACACAGCTCACAACTTGTGATAATCATTCACAATCCTCTATTGTTTTCATTACAGAAAAATAATGAAGCTTTTTATGCTCCATTAATCACTAAGATGTGCTGGTAATTTAGCATCCCTTACAAATAAATGTTTTGCCTTTTAAACAAAATAAACCAGAATATACAATGTGCACTACAGCAATTAAATAGATATTGTTATCTGCTTGTGCTTTAACACTGCCACCTGGTGGTAGAATTAAATTATTATTACAAAAGGTACTATAATTTATTTTGGAGCACTGACGTTACTAAAAAAAACCTTTTAAGATGCTCAAAACTAACTCAGAGTCCAGTTTCCATACAGAGGATCAGAGAAAACAGTCTGAGAATGCTGGCTAGAAACACAAGATGCTTGATCATTTTGAACCGGTTTGAAATTTGCTTGAATTTCACCAGTTCGATAGAAAAGAATATGTTCATGGTACAATCGTCAACAGGCTACAAGGAATGAGGAATTTAGACTGTAAGCTCCACTGGGGTAGGGACTGATGTCAATGACAAATATTATCTGGTGCTATATAAATATAGCATAATCACCTTCCTCCATTTACATGACCAAGAAATTCCTCAGCATATTCTCAATAACCTATTCTTAGGGGTAGATGTAACAACCCTTCTAGTAACTAAAAGTGGAGGTGTTTTCCATAGCGACCAATCAGATTCTAGTCATCATCTACTACATTATAGAAAATGATAGCTAGAATCTAATTGTTTGCTATGGGCAACACCTCTACTTTTCCTTTTTATAAGGTTTGGTAAATCTATCCCTTAATATCTACATGTGAAATTTGTCAGTTTTTTATGACATAAATATAAAATTAAAATGTATAAATCTACAAATTTGCCCTTTTTAAGAAATATGGATTTCCCCTTTCCTGCCTGGGAAAGAAGAGGACTAAAATCAGAAGGTCAATTGCTGGATAAGTCTTCTAAAAAAAACACTTCTTAACACAAGTTAATTAAAAATACGACATGTTGGGGTAAAGCGACTGTTTTTCTCAAGCACAGCATTATGATAGTAGTGTAAAAAAAAATATATATATATATATATATATATATATATATATACATAATATATATCACCAGAAGACTGGAACAACCCACTAGACACATTTGGTCTAATGCAACGAGACACGTATCTGCCGATTTTATGAGTAGCATCAGCAAAATCCCTCTGCACATGCCCAGAAGTGGCAGAAACATCCGTAAATACAGCCCTGTTCTGTGCGACTGCAAGAGCAAAGGACGCTAACTGCAGCGTACAAATTCGGGGAGTGAACTGGGCAGGGAAGGGGTGTGTTGTACAAACACAAGCGCACACAGCCACTTCTGAATACAGCTCTGAGCATGTCAAAGTTACTTGTTTTTCTGCCGTATCTCTTTCACCAGCTAAAGGGCTAGTCTAAGTCCTGATCAGTAGTGATGACAGTCTGGTATGCATGCTATAACATGTGTTTGCAATCACGAGCAACTTTAAAAATGTATTTTATGTTTGGTAGACATTAACAACATCCTAACAAATGTTTTTCATTTTTGCTCTTATTATTACCAGGTGACATTAATTCAATATTATCTTTATTGTCCTGTGCGTTCTTTTGAGAATTTATAATCCACATAGGTATTGGACGTATCCTGCAGTGTCTTGTGTAGTAGATCAGAGCAGCCCTACACCCGAATTCAACAGCGCACGTATCTTGAGATCCGTGCCTTGCTGAATTTGTGAGTATGCAAAGCCTAAATACGTGCGGATAATACTGAACGCGGGTTATGCTCAGATTACATGCCTTGATGAACGAAGCCCATTGTTATGTATTCCCCACAAACGAAATGCGTTATAACTTCAATGAGCATTCTACTACTAGATTGGGAATCATGCAGTGGCTAGAAGATTTTCCCAATGTAAATGTGGAAAGCCTACTGAAAGCACAATGAAATGTAATGAAATTACTTCCAGTCTCCACAAATGTAGATTTGTTTCTTAACAGTTTTCATACGACCTATCTTTCACCACATCTGACCTATTTAATAGGGCTGTCAAATAGTCTGGCATACCCCAAATACCAGTCCTAGACAGCGAAGAAAAATTGTTCTTCAGATGTGGATCCATAGCAATAAGTAACCCCCCTTCCTTCCAACTTTTACATTAGTTCAGGAAAAGTTATTTTTTATATTTCATATGGATTGGATGGAAACGTCCCTTCAAAAGAAAAAAAGACAAACTACAAAACTTTTGGTATGAAACTTGGGCAGTCAAGCAAAGTCCAAAGATTTCTCTTTAAAATCTCAATAAATGGATAGTATTCCAAGTGGTCTCCACATATCTCGAAAACATGCTTAGGGGGAACTAACCCCATCACTGTGTAATAGCTGACATAATTTAAAAGCTGTTTTATTTACTTACAGCATAAGCATATGCTTTCCACAATATATTCCGAATATATTGTGAGTTGCTGTTATTAGATTGTATAATAATGTTCTTTGTGCGTTTATATTTGTTTATTTATTTACATATCAATCTTAAGTGGTATCACATCATACTGTCACATTCAAGCAATCTGAATATTTTGTTATGCAAACTTTCTGTCGGCTGGAATGGATATCTCTTGAGGAATTTATAAATTAATGCTTAATAATGTTGAGTAACACATGAAGGCAATGTAATTATGCAATGCTTTAATAACGAAATAGGTGTTTAAAAATGGGGTTAACATCCAAAACAACATAATTAATCGGTTTTGAAGTCATAATGCACTTATCTGAAATTTATAATGTACATTTAACATATATTTATATATGTATTTTTTTATATTATTGATTTATAGTTAGTAAAACACTATTTATCTTGCAGCACACTGTGAACAGCCCAATTTAGACCCTTTTGTTGTGATCGGGTGTCATAAACTGTCTGTAAAGTTTGTGATCAGGTGGATAAACTGTCTGTAAAGTTTGTGATCAGGTGGATAAACGGTCTGTAAAGTTTGTGATCAGGTGGATAAACGGTCTGTAAAGTTTGTGATCAGGTGGATAAACTGTCTGTAAAGTTTGTGATCAGGTGGATAAACTGTCTGTAAAGTTTCCTGCTGTATTAAATAATTGAATAAAGATTTAGGTGCAGTTGCCTACTTTCCCACTAGAAGTCGCTGATACACGTGGTAAGATGTAGCATAGATAGTAATGATGGTGATAGACAACATGTACTAACAAGAAAACTCTTTTGAGTAAATGAAAGGTAAATTTTGACATTTTACCTTTGAAGTCTCTAAAATCAGATGCTGGTAAAACAATGTATAGGGTGTGACTATAGACACTTTATTAGTACCTCCATTTATTTTTAACACATGTTGGGTAGTAAAGTATCAAACTTACCTATTAAATATTTTTTAACAGCTGTTGAAATTAATGTCCTTGGTGGAAATTGCAGAGCTTAAATGGGAAAGCAACCCAAAAAAGTCAGTTGTTTTTATAATACATTTGAACTTATTGGGACCATTAAAACAATTTAATTGGCTGTTATTTATTTTTTCATTTGTAATACCTATTCTATCTGTGTCATGCCTGGTTTTTAGTGAAAACCTCAGTCTAGCTCAACTCAACTCAAGTGTAAATATAAATCTGTCCAGTATTTATGTGCTACATGCAAAAGCAGCCAATTCCCTGCATGCAACAAAAAAATACATTTGCACCCATTGCATTGCAACATGGTTTGTCCAGGAGCAAATTTGCTCCTTTCCTTTACTTTAGCCTTATGTGTCAATGAACCTTGCATGCAATTCACAGTTTGCACAGAGGGAGTTTGTCGCACAACTTCCAGATTTGATTGTCTCATGTATAGCGATGGAATTAAACATTGGAAGTAAACATTGGCAGTCAGTATGAGGCCATGACTCGCTTCTTTAGTAATCTGTTACCTGCACAAAAGCTGCCTTAATAAGCAGTATAAGTGTGGTTTGGATCTTTTAGTTTGTAATCTGCCTGTAAGCTTACCTCCCAACATTTAGATTGAATCACAAAATCAGGAGAGAATAAGCCCTGACCCTTTTTTGACCAAACTCCACCCACAAATGTGCAACTGTATGTAAAGATCCACCCACTTTTGTTTAAGCCCACCCCTTTTGCAGACCCTGTAATCAGTATGTCCCACCAAAATCACAACCCAAAAGTTTTTACCCCCCATCAAAAATAAATATGACTGTACCTCCTCATCTTCCCATTGTGCAGGGCTTCAGTGAGAAGCCTGAACAGGAGGCCTATCTTCAGCTAGACAGAGAGGTGCACACTAGGCTGACCAGATCGGAGAACCCACTCCTCTCCCTGTCTTTGCACTAGAAGAGCGACTGTGGGGATCTCTAGATCAGGGGTGGCCAAACAGTCTGACATCTGGAGCCAAAAATATCTATAGGTACCACAAAGAAACAACTTTACCTTTTATATGTGTGAATATTCATATACATATACCCAGTATAAACATGTGTATACACAACATAAACACAAATATTGAAAATATCAAATATTTTACAATATTTTGCAATGCAAAAAAGAAAATATCCAACATTGCCAAAATGTTCACAATAATCATGAAATCAGCACATCTCTGCACTACACAGCTGTTACCTCGGTGTGGTATCCAGTGGAGGAGGATTCAAAGGGTTACTTAGTCTGTTCACAGTAGCTCATACTACTGCTGCATCCACTATTCCTTAGACTTGTTAGTGTGCCCCTCTGACCTCTTTTACATGCCCATCAGATCTCCCCACATGCGTTCAGATCTCCCCACATGCCTATTACATGCACATCAGACCTTTCCATATGCCATCAGATCTACCCAGAAATGACCATCATATATCCCCATATGCCCATCAGACCTCTCCACATGCCCATCAGACTTCCCCACATATCCCTATCATGCCTATCAGACCTCCCCATGTCCCTTATATGCCCATCAGAACTCTCCACATGCCATCAGAACTCCATATAGTTCCCTTAAATGCCATCAGCTATCCTTACATGCCCCTTCCTGCATGCCATCAGACATCCTCACATGTCCCTTACATGCCTATCAACAACTTCCCATGCCATCAGATTTACCCACATTCTATCATACCTCCACATGCCCCTTACATGCCATCAGAGGTCCCCATATGCCCCTTACATGCCCACCAGCCTCCCACATGCCACCAGATCTCACCACATAACCCTTAAAATGCCATCAGACCTCCCCACATGTCATTAAATCTACCCAAATTCCTTATACATGCCATCAGACCTCACCACATGCTCTATACATGCCAATTAATTTTCCCACATGCCAACAGACCTCCACACATTCCACCATATCTCCCCAAATGCTATCACATCTCCTTAAATGCCCATGAGCCTGTTCACATACCATTAGATCTCACATGCCCCAACCTTGATCACGCAGAGGATGGAGGAAGGAGGAAGAACACATTACACTTTTTTCCCCCTCCTTCCCTGATTTGAATGTGACACTGTGACCTCCCTGCATTGTGCAGAGCAGGTCATAAGACGCGGCTGCTCTCAGTCAGTCAAGCAGCTGAATGTGTTTTTTTTTAAAGTTCAAAGTCCCACATGTGACTGTAGAGCTATAGAGTGGCCACCGGTGTACTAAATGAACAAGTTTATTCTGTTTGGAGTCCATAAGATTGGACTATGCAGACACTTTCATTTTGTTGTTTAATTACTTTTACAGCCTGTTGGTTTTACACATACATCTAGCAACATAAAAGAGCATTAAGAAGGGTAACAATACAAAGAGGTAATGCCCACTTGGAAGAAATTGATATTAAGAGCTCATTTATTTTTTCTGTAATACTTTTGCCGTTTGAAGCACTTTGGATGCATTGAAAACATTCTTAAATGCTTATAAACCGTGGTTTGAGTTAACCGATTTCTATGGAGTTGAGTTTTAATGAAATGGATGGTTGCTTCTTTTTTATTACATTGTGTTTGTAAAAGTTTTGACATTTTAAAACTTTTACTGTATTGATGTTTCTTGTTTTTAGGTTTTGGTTTTTAAAAATACATCTGCATTTGCAAAATCATATTAAAACACTTCACTTCTTCTTTTTTCAATTTAGTTGGAAACATTGAGGTCTCTTTATTTTAGACACAACTAAAAGATAGCAGCAGAGATATCTGAATATAAAACACATTAAAAAACACACACAATCAACAGTAGTTTGCCAAACGCATGTCATAAAGCGGACCAAAAATGAAAGCTAGCAGAAAACATTCCAAAACACTCAGACAAATGATGTCATCTAGTTGATGCTTTTGTGATAACCTCTTTGTAAATTTTAAATAAGTATATTATGAGTTCTCTTTTGCAGTTTATCCTGTCACGTATCAGGAAAGAGATATCATTGAAAATTTTACATAAACACCCTGCTGTATGTACGAACACGTGTGTTCCCTTACTGCAGTTTAGAAATAAATCACTTCGTTTAAACGATTGTCATAGCAATTGCAGTATATTAGAGAAAAAGATCACAACCTGTGTATCTCATTGGCTAGTTCGCATAGATTAGTAATACACAAGGTGTATTATATAAGATATTTCGGATTCAGGGCATTTATAAAATGTTTGGGTAAAATTCCGGTATATGCTACCAAATAAATGTACCAATAAACATCTAGTTAAGGTTTCCTTTCTCCAGGACATATTGTGACAAGACATAGGGGACTATTTATGACCCATTGTATTTTTCTCATGTCAGTTATCACATTGATAAGAAATTATATTATGTGCCTATTTATCAACTTTGTTCAGCCAGGACAGCAGCTCTGATAGGAGCCTGTCCCGGCGAATAGTTTATAGTAAAGCAACTGCAATTGTGATCACTTTACTTACAAATTCCTATGGCGGGGCAGAATTTGTGATGTGGAGGGATCCGAAGATCCCTCTCCTGCGATGCTCTCCACTTAGACTACAACGACTAACGCCATGTTGAGCTTGATAAATAGTGCATAACCGCTGTCCCCATGGACACCTCTGGGGTCTAGATTTGTGAACGATGAGGCTGGGACCGCAGCAGATATGGGAGATATGTGCTGCGGTCTTATAATTATAAATAGCTTCTTTACTAATTAATGCAATAATAGCCTCTTCAGAGGTTGATAAATAGGCCCCATATTGTGCTATTAGTGGTGATACCAGAGATGACATCACTTCACTGCTAGCTTTTATTTTCTCTAGAGTTGCAGATATATCTCCTTATAGAGCCAGCCAAGATATTGTGGTTTTTAAGTATTAATTGTTTTAATTAGCGCCCTTTAAGTGTCTCTTCCTGTACGGCTTACATTCAGGCAAGTATAAACCCTCGCTTGGATGGTGATGGATTGGTAAGTCATTCTAGATTTTACATTACGCCGATTACGTTCTGTAACCACAAATCCTATGCAATATGGAGGCACTCATCGATTTTGAAAGCTTTACTTTTATTTTAAATTATAATGTTCACCTTTTTATAAAACTTAAATATCTTTTGGTGCCTTAAATCTCACAAGCACTGGGAGGGAATACTGCTCCAAACTTTACTTGGCTTTGATAACTAAATAGTAGTAGAGGAGTGGCTTGTACCCCTTGCATTAGTCCTCAGTGTACAGTAGTAGAGTATAATACATCCAACGTGTCCTGATTCAGGTGGGTGCAAATGCCGAGAAATATGGTCCAATGGACCAGCAACCAAATAAGGGAATTAACTAAACTAAAAGTATATTCTATCAAATATAATAAAGAGTCTATTGTCACCAACACTTTGAAGATGCCCAAAACGTGTGCTGCTGCCTCACACCTTATAGCTCTAACACGCACCATTCTGCAACTGCCTCCTACTGCCCCTGAGTTTTACTATACCCGTCGTATGGTTAGTCTGGGCTTAGATCGTATGGTTAGTCTGGGCTTAGACAAGCTCACTGTTTGCTATACAAGTAAGTTCATTTACTGCTTTCAAATCAGCACACTTCAATCCATGCAATAGGAGGAAGTCATTACAGAGCATCATTGTGATCCAGCCAATACATCATTTTATCATTATGATCCAAGTGTTAAGAATCCCTACAAAAAACATAACCATATATTTTAGATGTTAACTGTTAAAGGGACACTGGGCCTGATTCATTAAGGAAAGTTATGCTAAAGTTAGCAAATAAGGCAAAACCATGTTGCATTGGAGGGGGAGGTAAATTTTAAATGTCATGGCAGATTTATAGTTGGGGTAGGTAATGTCCCAGATCTACTTTAAATTTCAGTGTATACATAGCTATTAAGTATTTGTGTGCTAGATGGAAAAACAGCCAGTATTTTCCTTATGTGCAAAATAATAAACTAATTTGCACCCCTTGCACTGCAACATGGTTTTGTCCAGAAAACTTGAGCAAGAAAACTTTTTTTGCTTAACTTTCCTTAATGAATAAGGCCTACTAAGTCTACAATATGTTGCAAAATCTCAGAAATGCCTTTCCTTTATGATCACTAATTTATTTCAAAATTCATATATATATGTATTATATTATACGCTCTTTGTATATTTGTTTCTAAATGTTATATGTAGCTTTTTATGTAGGGCAGCTGGCATTTATATTACGTTGTTCATTATTGCATCTGAGAACAGAAATGCATTGTATTAATGGAAAACATATAAAAAGTTTGCACCATCCTTTTGAGGTACAATTCAGTTATCGAAAACTGAGCAATCTTTGTTCTAAACGACTTGCAGATAAACCATAATATTAATTGCACCCATAGTATTAATGGCATGTGTTGGTGGGTAGCTACCACAGTTATAGTGGGTTGGTAAAAGTCCCTCTTTTAAGTTAAGTTTATAGAGTTTACAGTTAGATAATTTTCAGATGTTCCCACCTGGGTCCTAGAGATAATCTTCACATCTGCAATGACTCCTACAGACATGAACAATGGCTCAGTTTACCAAGTATGTAATTGACACAGAGGCCTTTATAGCTTGGTATGGCAATTATACATCTGTACTTCTGTTCTCAATGCATTTTTATATATTATAAAATTCCCATAAATGTAATCCTAGTGCACCTTTCCTTGCAATTACTTGTGACTTTTTATGGGTTTAACAGTTCTTAACTGCATGGAAACTTTTTTGAAATATGACATTTTATAAATCACTGATTGTCCGTCATGCACTGTTACTGCACATGTAGCACCTAAAATGATACCTTTTTTTCTCTGCTAAATGGTAGATCTGCATAAGTGAGTCTGGTTCACTACTGAAAACTATTCCTAATCTTTTCAACTTGTGACATTGCATTTATATTGTGACGTTTACCATGTCAGAGCTGTAACAAAACTTTTAGCGACTGGGGCAAGAAAGAAACTGAAACTCTCTTGCCATCAAGTTTAACCACATGATATATTTTTTTGTGACATACTATTGTGACCTTGTAGTAAATCAGACATGAATCATGTAAAATGATGAAGACTCTTTAAAGCTTATTTTCAAGCCTTGAACCATGCAGAAACAGCTGTTTCCAGATGGTTAAGGGATATTTTAGTGTACTGTCAGTTTAACAAAAGCCTAACACAGGAGATCATTAAGCAAATTATTGCAAAATACCACAGAATTCATTACTCTCAATGGGGACTGCGGTATGGATCTATTACCAAGCTCCAAAAAGCTTTTCGTAACTTATGCCCGATTGGCAATGTCACCTGGCGTTAGCCGTTCTATTCTTTGTCTGGACGCTTCTCCCCTCCCTACTCTAACTAAGCTGACTCTGCATTAACCTAAGGAGTTTTAATTGTGAGACAATCATCACAGGGACAACCTCTTATTGGATGCGCTGTCCTGGCATTGATTTTTAATAAATAGGCACAAAATTTCATCCCTTATCGCTGCGAAACATAGGGAAAAGGGATGATAATTTCCATGGACATTTTGCGGTGGGTCATAAATACACCCCATAGACACAAAAGCAAAACTTAATTAAATTGTTTTTTATTTCAGTTAAAATATTGCCATTATAATTCATCTAATAAGAGTTAGGTTGGAACCATCAGTCTATCGTTAAGTGGTTTTGTTCAGTAAATAACGAGGTGGGCAATTTGGAATTAAAGTGGAGGTCCTGGGCATGAATTTGTTTCCATTATAACTATGGAAACATAATGAGCAGAGGCCATCACTTAAAACTGGACATAATTGTGGGTGTTGGTGGTTGTTTCCATGAATCTGATATCCATAGTTCCTGATTCTTTAAACTCTCATTGGATATGTTGTTGTTTTTTTGTTACCAAAGCACATTCATTGCCATGCCTAAAGATGAAAAAAGTGTGAGTTCATTAATATATAAAACCAATATTTATTAAAACATATAAAAAAAACACATAACAATATCTCATCTACAATACAATAATGTACCCTGTTATCAGGGGCGCACGGAGCATTTTTAAGGGGGGGATTTCCCCTCCACCGAAAGAAATAAAAAAAAAAAAGCAAGAGAGCTGCCGCACATTGCGCATGCGCAGCAGCTCCGTTTAGGCAGCACTGTATTATACAGCAGCCGCGGCGCTGTCAAAGAAGCGTCCGCAGCGGTGCTGTATGCAATACAGCACCGCCGCAGATGCTTCTTTGACAGCGCCGCAGCTGCTATATAGTGCAGTGCAGCTATATAGGGCACTTTTTTAGCGGAGGGGAGGGGTTTCTGGAGACCCAGAAACCCCCCCTGCGTGCGCCACTGGTTATATACCAAAGAACAGTTAATTGACGGATACTTATTTTTTTTTTTGGTCAGAACCCCAGTGTATGGTAGGAGGGCTATTAAAGCCCTGACATTAGAGGCTGTCTCGGTCCAAAGTCTCAAGTATGATGCCCTGGGTCATTAACAGAATGTATTAATGCATTTACATTTTTTTGCCTGATTCCAACACTATAATAAAAATAGGTTTCTGGGTTTTTTTAGCCTCCCCTGTATCTGGGCATTTTGAAAGACTAGCAATTCAATATCTTAAGACTGGTAACCAGTAGCAACTGTGTAAACTGAAAGATGCTTTACCCGTTTCTCCTAAACGTATCCAGCAATTTGGCATCACATCTAGATTTCTGCTGCTGCTGCCTCACTAATTCTTACTTGTCACTCAAACACTTCTATCATTAGTATTGCTGTGGTTAACGGAAATATAAAAATGTAGCTTATTTGACTATTTGTTCTTGTCAGCTGAACTTTGTAGGAGTATTCTGTTTTCATGTTATTATTTGTTGGGGTTTTTGCTATATGAAATAATGCACCTGAATCACCATCTCCCACATCTTTAATAGTCTACTTCTTTTAATGACATATGGGGCTAGAGTTACTAAACTGCGGGTTTGAAAAAGTGGAGATGTTGCCTATGGCAACCAATCAGATTCTAGTTATCATTTATTTAGTACATTCTACAAAATGACAGCTAGAATCTGATTGGTTGCCATAGGCAACATCTCCACTTTTTCAAACCCGCAGTTTAGTAAATATACCCCATAGTCTCATGTTGCTGTCACTTGGTAGATTCGCTGTGAAGGATTCTTCAAAACTCCCATGAGCATGTGGTCTTTATGTGCTGCTGTTAACTGATTGGGGCAGATTCAGTTAGCCACAAGTTGCCGCCGGATATCACACATTGCTGGATAATACGGTATAGATCTCTGCTTGTTTTCCCTCGCATCTCTATGGGACGAAAGGAAAAATGAGTGGAGAGTTTAGTAAAAACTCTGACGCGATGAGTCTCGCGGAATGTCACATTGCGTCACTTCCTGCTGAATTGAATCTGTTCTGTTGACATGTGATGAAAGTCCTTCTGGGTAATGATAATTAGCAACTGAAACAAATGAAGTGATTTGTTCTCAGTTTTTCTGACTTGTCTAAGAAAGAGAAACTCCCAAAATATTTTTTTTCACTTCAGCATATACCTCTCCACATCATCAATCACTTGGTTATTATCCCTTATACAGCAGAATAAGTACTAACATAATTAGTACTTATTCAATTTTATGTTTTCACATGTATGTGTAATGGCTCAATTATTGGCTGATTTTTTTCTTGTTTTCTTCACATAGACTTTACTTGGTGTTAAACGTTTATATGGACTTGGTAGTGGGGGACCTGGTTATTGCTGTTCAGCTTTGAAGTTTGTACTTAATAAAAAACACACATAACATATATATTTGCCAAACGATGTCGTCTGTGTATTAAACCTCTGCATCTCTAATTATTTGCCACCCTGCTAGCCTCTCACCCTAAGGCAATGGTTACCAACAGTGTATTAAGGACATATGGGTTCTTAAACACTACATTAATTGCAGGTTCTATTAGTTAAGTAACAGTTTCTCAAAGACCTTTGTGTATTTCATTGGTAACTTTTTATGTGGGTGGAAAGGAGGCAGGGCTGCCAGATCCTTCACCTCACCAGTGAGCAGAGAGGATAAAAGCAAATAAAGCTTATGTTCAAACCCCCAAAAAAACGAGTGCATTGACTGGATAAATGCCTGCACTGCCAACTAGCCTGGATCTCTGCCTTCTCTCTCTAAATTGTTTGTGTAAGTATTCCTGAGCACTAGGTCAGTCATTTTTCATTGTTTAATATCAGCTTATTTGTTAAAAATGCACAGTTGGCATATTGGACATATTATATACATAACGTTAGGGTTTAATAACTACCATGCGAACATATCTACAAGCAAACTCTAATCTATATCACTTGTTTAGTTAGATGAATTATGACGTTGGGTACTTTTAAGTTTCAAAACATGCCCAACCTTCTATAAAAGCCTGTATTGTGATATCATAGGCCCAACTGAATGTAATGCATTAAGCAGTACAGTGTTTGACATGGATGTAAGCATTTATGACTGACAGGATAGTTATCTGAGAGGAGGTGCTGTGCAGAATGATTTGACAAGCTCTATTCTGCTCTTGATACAGAGAAAGAAAGATATTCTGCCTCCCCTGTCTTATAATTGCCGGAAGCATTTACACTGGAAATCAGACAATGTATTCTGTTAAGCTGCACAGTGTATGCCAAAACTATTTATATGTCTAATGTTAGTGCATGCTAACTTGTATGTGCAAAGCAAACTCATTGCATATAACCTTGTTCTATTATGTATTAAATACTGATCAATACATGAGTGACTGTAATGCACCACATAGATTATAATGCAATGTATTAGATTTTGATTTACATATATCACTCTTTTCTTTTTAAGGTAGATGATAGGCACATACCTTGCCTAGGCAGAGATTGCCACTTGCGTCTTTCACAAACCACATGGTCATACAAATATACCGTAGTAATAATAATAATAATAATAATAATAATCAAACAACACAAAATATTCTCAAATGTGAATATAAGAGTTCTAACACATTTTTCTGTTCCGTCTTATTTTAAAACAGCTCAACAAACTTGATTTCCCATATCTTACAGAATATAACCATAAATATTAGAATTGACACTCAAAAATATTTTTTTATATTATCAATACCATGTTTTGTGACAAGAATTCAGATGTAGTGTTTGAGAATAAGGTGTAAGTGTGATTTTAATTTCTTTGATGTTAGAAATATGTTACTGTAGGCTTCCACCACTTTCTAGGATGCCCCGTGATGTCTCACCAGTGTAGTATGTCACAAAAGAAAATTGTTAAGTAGAATTTAAACCCGAAATGTGATAATGTCCTTGAAGGATCTGGTTTCTGCGGAGGGAAATCTCCTACCTTTTTTAGTATTATAAAGTTGAATGTGTTGTGACCCGCACACTTAATTTACTAGTTAGTTTTATCTCTACGTATTCATATAGGTTATAAGTACAGTACATCACAAGAGTGACAAGGTATTATTTATTACTGAGTTACATCCGGAGTAAGCCAGTATTCTTCAAAGCAATTGAGATAAAATATTCCCAGTACCAGCTCTCTGCCAAGTCCGTTTACTTGCATTGTGTTTCCTCTGATCTCTTTTATTCCTGACATTTGTGTGGAACCTTCTGAGAAACTTAACCCAAGGCACAAAGGAGGGTGAATACAACACATGCACAGAGAACTGTTTTATTTGCACACACCCTGCCTAGGCAGAGATTGCCACTTACTTCTGTCATATAGCACATGGTGAAACAAATGTAGTGGACTGGGCATTTATACTCTAAGGGCCTGATTTAGAGTTGGACACAAGTGCATTTCCGCAACGTGTGAATCACATAACATTTCTTGTACTGCGCATGCGCACAACTTTCAAGCAGTATTTTCAGCTGCACTTATCTACGGACAAATGTATTTTGCGAGTCAGATCAGGGTTATTCAAGAGCAAGTGGGGTATAGTATGGACTTGGACATGCTCTTTAGTTATGAAATACAAACTATGGGGGGAATTCAATTGACCACAAGTTTTTTTTTTAACACCGCGTTAATTCATTTTAATGTGTTTTTTTTTATCATTTTCAAGCGGGTTAACTTTACCCGCAATCCAATTCCATTTTAACGCAGCATTGTTTTTCATCAAATGGTCCTATTGCGCTCCAGTTGAAGGTCCATTGAATGTATAGGGTGGGTGAGAGCCCGCCACGTTAAAAGCTATTCAATTGTTTTTTAACATGGTGCGTTAAACAGGCCAATATGTTGTTTTATCTCGCACCTCTTTGGGATGTGATAAAAATAAAAAACCTAAGAAAACTATTTGAAATCATATAATAATGAAAAATAAAAAGATAAACTATGTTTATCAGTAATGCATAACATGAAAAAGTTTATTTTATTTTAAAAAATAATGGAAAAAAAACCCCCATAGAAATAAAAATAAACAAAAATCACTAATTATATTTATGTATGTTTTTTGTACTAATATGTATGTACTAATGTGTTTTGACATGGTATAGATCAGGCCTGTCCAACCTGCGGCCCTCCAGGTGTTGTGAAACTACAAGCCCCAGCATACCCTTCCAGCTATCAACTGGTTGTCTACCGGCAAAGCATGCTGGGACTTGTAGTTTCACAACACCTGGAGGGCCGCAGGTTGGACAGGGCTGGTATAGATGACTCTATAGTAAAAAATAGTGAAATGAAAAAATATGCTAAAAAAGTACTGTATGTAGATATTATCAAATAGAAAGGTTGTGTAATGCAATCTAATGTATGCAAATGTATGCCAATCCTTTTTTTTATATATATATATATATATATATATATATATATATATATATATATATGACCACGTTAAACCCTCCCCTTCACTCCCCTAAAAACTTGCAAGCACCAATGATTAACGCGTGGGGACAGCGTTACCTCTTTTTCAATTGAATTGCACAAGTTTTAACGCTGTGTTAACTAAAAACGGTCGCTATAACAGTTAAAAACTCACACAGGATTTTTTTTTTTGTAATGCTGCGGGGGGAAAAAAAAAATTGGTGGTCAATTGAATTCCCCCACTATGGGCCTGATCATTAAGGAAAGTAAAGGAGTAGATTTCATCCTAAACAAAACCATGTTACAATGCAAGGGGTGCAAATTAGTTTACACTGAATTAAATATAGGATTAATAGTTTCTTATGGTCCTAATATGAAAAGACAATTGCAACTTAACATCTAGTACATTTTGTGCTGTCTTCTGGTGGAAAAACAACATGACTGCAGGCATAGGACATTGGAAGTAGAGCAGACATGGTGATCACTGATCCCAATGCCAGAGTAGCTCCTTGCACTAATATCCCAGACATGGTTGGAATGGGTGAAGGTTGTCTAATTTCAGTGTCCTGCGGTCATCTTGTCCTGTCTGTAGTCAAACAGGACAACATACTTGGCATACTTCAATGCCAAAATCTGAACAAAGGCTTAAAATATGTGATGCATAAAATGTTCCTGTGTCAGTCATGTTGCCGAGGAAAGTGTAAGCTCTGTTGCCCAAAACAAACACACCCAATATTTGTTAGTATTGTTCGTGCAACTTGACTGTGTTCTGTAGAGAATGGTGGCACGGTGCATAGTTCAAAATCATATTGTTACATACTTTAATAAAGTTTGTCATTATAAATTAAAGTTGGTTCATGTTATGTTCCATTCCTGATTATATAATAAATACAACAATCTAAAACATCGTGATAGATAGGCAGTTATGTGTGTACTATATAGCAATAAGACAAGGACTCCTATCAATGTTGGTAAAACGCCTAGATACGTTTATTACAATGTGCTTTTATTCAGTCTTATCAGAACATAGTATGTCTGCAGGCACAGTTGTGGCTAGACGCGTGGGTAGCACTTACCCCTAAAGTATTACTGCTGCACACCTGGTTCACCTTGTACCCTGAGGACGTCCTTGTTACACCACAATTTCCTGCTTTTTTCTTTTAGTCTAAATTCAGAAAAGCTTTCTATCAAGGTAGATTTACAACGTGCAAAGCCACACATATTAGTCAGTTCAGGAAAGCAATTAATGGATGCAATTGTGTTATTGGGAAGATTAGTTCAAGTGAGTATTAAAAAAGGCACTTTTGGAAGCTAATATACGGTATATGAATAAAAGTATGTATTTTTGTGAGCTTAACATTATACCTGAAATAAATAAATAAATAAGGTCAGGTGAAAGTTATTTGCAGAGCTGACCTGCCAAGCTTGTAACGATAAATTGAGGCAAAATACTTCTTATCATAGTGGTAGAAGATAAGAATCATTTCCGGTATAGAGTACTGAATGATAAATAGTTGCCTAAAAGTTTCTTTCAGGAAAATTGTAATGTTCCCTTTAACTACCCTGGAAATTAAAAGTAATAAAGTTGTTCATTTGAAATGAGAACCTGGCTTTGCTTACATCATGGAACAAGCCGGTAAAAGCACTGCAGTAATGGAATAACCACTGCCAGCAATGAAAATTTGGTATTAAAGGCTAATGTACATCTAACGCCAATTTTGACACGAGAACAACAGCTTTACTGTTTTCACAGCTGCAATAATTTGAAACCGTGTGTTCAACATGTAGAACAAGAAGGCCAATGCCGTGTGTACCATGAACCTTCCAGAGACAAATCTTCAGTAATACAGCCTATCCTGTCATAGCAGCAAGACGTACATATCCTTGGTAGTCTAAGGACCCTAAGCATAGTCTGGCCATACAATGTTTTATGTACATTTGGAAACTGTTTCCAGCATTGTTTTTACTAACAATCCATGGATTGAATACCACACTATCTTGGTTCTCTACCGATCCAGGACTAAGCAGAAGTGATAGAATTATATGAGTAAGCCACATAAATAAGGCTGGACACACACTGCAATATCGCAAAAATATTGATGTTTGTAGGCCCTAAAAACCTGGACCTTGATGGCGACATGGGGGGAAATGCAGTTGAAAGATGACCACTATCAGGCTGTGTATGCGGTCAGAAGGTGAACAGTTGGATTTTGCCTAGAATTATTTATTTTGCCTCCAGCCAAGACACTTTACTGACCCCAGTGGTGGAACTACCATTGTTGCAGCAAGTGCCATGCACCGGGGCCCATGGAGATAGAGAGGCCCGCTCCGTGGCAGATGCAGAGGGTCAGAGGCCCCAGTTCCCTTGTCCCCGCCTCCCTGCACCAGGGCCCACAGCTCGCTAGTTTCGCCTCTGACTCACCCACGCATACTTTACAACAGTTCGTTGTTTCCCAAGACAGTCCTATGTTCAGCAGCCAAATGAGTGGCTCATTTTTAAAATATTCATCCAAAATGTGTTGTGGTTCAGGTGGATCTGGGCGGGGCCTATTTTGTTTCAAATTTCCAATTGTAAGTATTGACAGGTATGCCTATAGTGCCACTTTGCCATCACCATAGCTCGCCATAGCAATCCCCAAAACATCCCATCTATATGAAATAAAAAATAACCCTGTTGTAGCCTATGGCTAAATGTTTTGATATGGAAGTAATCAATATTACTATATCAATTTGGAAATGGTTAGAAATGACGTGGAAAGTTGGCACAGTGCATCCCATGCCCTAGGCTCATATGACCTTAAACCCAGGCCTGGTGGTGGATTCCTTAAAGGGATAATGTTAGCTGTAGTCTAAAGTCACAAAAGGAAACACTATGTGGTGAATGCGATCTCCATCTTTTACCACAACATTTTTATGTTCATAGTATTGCCAGGACTTGCTGAAAAAGATTAACAGACTATGGACAGGCAGCAGTCTTGCACAATACTGTAGCACAAATTATTTCTCTGTAGTGCATGGGTTAAACAAATATCTGTTAATTGCACACCTTTGGAACTATTTCAAAATAATCAACCTATGTTTGGTACAGACATTAGCCAAATAAAACACACTTCACAGCTTCTATCAAAGAAGTGCACATTTAGCATTTTCATGAAGGGAAGACTACACTTCTGTTAATGTAAAAAAAAAATACATGGAGAGAAAGGAAAAATGGAGCTAGCTCCTCTCATCTTTTGTCAATCCAATTAAACAAATTGGCTTACGGAACAGCTTGCTTTTACCTCGGTTACTTGTCATAACTAGCCCAATAGCTGTAAGGAAAATAGAAAGAAAAATCCATGTATTAAGACATAATCTCTGATCATTCTAATAAAGTGTCCGTTAAAGTAAAATGCAAATTGATCCCACATGAAAGGGCATTCAGAAAGATTGTATTTCTTGACAGACATAGAGATAGATGGTTAGAAAAGTAGAGATGTTCAGCTGTCAGTCACTTACACTAGTGCACAGTGGTATCTTATAATAGTGTAGAGCACCAGCCTGTGCAGTGTCACTAGATACAAGAACCTGTTAATACAGTGGGGTCTGTTGAAGTGCAACAGTCATCTCACACACAGTGAAAGCAGTGATTGGTTGATGCAGAAGCAGTGTAGCCATTTACTAAGTTCCAGTGACTTTACTGGCATGAGGTACAGCATTTAATATACAGCACTGCAGAATATGTTGGTGCTATATAAATGATAATACAAATAATAATCTTATTAAGTTTTTCTAAAGTTAAATATGTGTGGGTTGAAATTATAACTATGCTCTTGAAATCATTCATCAGGTCAATATAACATAAAGCCATAACATAATTAAGATATAACGAGGGGGGAAAAAAAACTATATTTATTATAGGCACTGAATAGAAATGTTAATACAATAGGTTTTTCTCTCACTGTCTCATTTTATAGGTGTGAAACACTGTAACAGGAATATGAGCAAACAAGGAGGCAGCAAATGGACCCATATATTCCCAGTATTAATGGTAAGTAGCTTCTATTTATTATTAAATGAATACAATTAAATGTAAAAAAATATTATAGTTACACTTATAGGAAAACTTGACATGTTTTATTTCTAAACCTTATAACTAATCATGGCATATTTGTCTTTATAGAACTGGAGAATAGTCTTAGACATTTAAATTAAATGGTAGTATTACGTCCATGTGTGTGGGAGTTCTATGGAACCATATCACCATTCAGTTATTTAAATGGGGCTGTCAACCTTCAGACAACTCCTGCTATTTAGGGACATCCCCTCATGTGCCCCGGCATCTCGGTAACCGGAACCCTTACTGAATTGCGGTCGTGCATGAACAGCTAGAATCAGATGAGTCAACCGGCGCATTCTCCTCTCCCACTTGCCAGATGCTGGTGGTGCACAAGTGGACTCCGGTCTAAGAAGGGGGCATAGGAAGGGTGAGGGAGATGTCTCCCTGAGTAGTTGGGGTTTCCTTTATATATAGAATAGTAAACAGGAAACAAATATGCAATGTAATAGCCCTCACCAAAGAGTTTAATCCAACTAGAAAGGTATGGCAGAAGATTTGTAATTGTGTCAAAAAAATCCACAAAGTCTAATATATAGCACAGACATGTATGACTAAATGATTTAAGATCAAATTTAACTCTGCTATTTGAACATCCATTTCAATTTATTTAAATGTATTTGTAATAAGGGCCAGTCTGTGTCCATCAGAGCTTCCCTATGTATATTTCTAGTGGTGCAAGTATTGTATGTCCTTCCTGGAATATTATCCTTGCTATATGCTTGCTATAGATCAGCAGCTGGACCAGGATTAATCACTGTGTCTCAATATAACTGACTTGTTGCTTAGCTTTGATAGCGATGTTGTGGCGGTTTATGAAAAAGACCACCCAGTGAATTATAAGCTATCAGCAGCATGTCTGCCAAAGCTGCTTGGAGTTGGCCTTGCAGGAATATCACTAAGATAGTAGACGATTGTCATAGGAGTTCAATACTGGTTAGGGCTCAAGATAATGTTTTTTCTCTGGTTACTGCATCTACACAGCCACTGTTAGAGCACAGTTAAAACCTATGCTCATCCTTAAAATGTCGTCTTTTGTTCTTCAAGGTATCCTTGGTTTATTCAGCTCTAGCAGAATACTCGAATTGTGGTGAAAATGAATATTATAATCAGACAACGGGCTTGTGCCACGGCTGTCCAGAGTGTGAGCCAGGGGAAGAGCCATATAATGTAAGTGAGCAAGGGCAAACCAATTAATGCCTTTCAGCGTCATGGAAGAACACATGCATAATACATACATGTACGGACTTTGTAAACATTTTTTAAAGAATGTTTGTAGATTCCACATGCAATTTACCAAACAAAATCCCATTTGCTGGCATAGCAAATATGCAACATGTCTATAAAAAGATGTGTAAACTAGTTCGATGAATGGAAATGCCATCAACATTTGTCTTCTTACAAAAATATATCTTAGGTATAGTGGTCGAAGTGGAAATGTATAAGTGGCTGTATGAAAAATATAATGGGAATGTAAGTAAATGGTATCTTATAGTTTTACAATGAAGCCAGTAGGAGAAGTGGTGGTATGACATACCACCGTATACACCCCCACTTCCACCACTTGGTATAGTCCATAATGTAGATGTTATGATAGTCCTACAGTATGCTTTTAAAGGTGGCTGTCATATACTGAATCACTTTACCTCATCTCATTTTGCACAATGAAATACAAGCATTGTCCTGGTCCCTCTGTTTGGTATAAGATTGATTTTTGTCATTTTAGTCTTGTGGATATGGCACCAAAGATGAAGACTATAGCTGTGTTCCTTGTGTATCTGGCAAGTATTCTAAAGGTGGCTACCAAATATGCAGGCGACACAAGGACTGCGAGGGATTTTTCCGTGCCACTATTTTAACACCTGGGGACACAAAGAATGATGCAGAATGTGGACCCTGTATCCCGGGGTAAGTAATTATGTATGTAGTTTCATAGAAGATGGTGATGATGATGATGATGATGATATAAGACCATGTATTTATATAGCGCCACTGATTCCGCAGCGCTGTACAGAGAACTCCTTCACAGCAGCCCCTGCCCCATTGGAGCTTACAATCTAAATTACATATTTGTCATTCATTACTTTATCATTTTTAGGTGTGTTTTGCTAGTATGGACTTAAGTTACAGACCCCAAGCCTTTTGAGTTTTATGACTCATTTTATGTTCTACATCAAAATAGATGATAGAAAAAGAAAACAAATAATAGATATGAGGAACTTGTCTTTGTGGGTAATATACCCCTCTAAATGATTATTAAAAGTATGTTTTCCTGACATGTTTGTAGGCATATGTTGCTGTGTAGGACTGTTTCATCTTCTTCAGGTACAACACAATACGTATGTGTATCAATATGAGGGATCAGTTTACATTATGCACACAAAGAGATTATTCGATATTACAACTGAATCAATTTTTGCAAAATTCCGTTACTAAATTGTATGAATATGTATTAAAATGTTTAATACCATCCGAGATTTCTTTCAGCTGTATTTTTATATTAATGTTTGTTAACAAATATTTTGAATCTCTTCGTTATGATTCTGATCCCAGATTCTACATGTTAGAGAACCGTCCTAAAAGTATTTATGGCATGGTGTGTCACTCATGTTCATTGGCGCCTCCAAACACCAAGGAATGTAAGTAAACTGCCTTTCCTCTAGTATGTTCTCTCTATCCTTATGCAGCGCTCATGAAATAGTCATGGCAATAGTTGTGGAAACCATCTGATACAGATGCATATACACTTTTTGCCGATAACTGGCATACTGTATGGATATAATATTTTCATATCACGTAGTATATTATTGCCGTAGTTAAATTGTTGAATTGGAACTAAATATAACAAAATGAAAACATGTTGTACAGTATATTAAGGGTCTATTCAAGTGGATATTCAATCCAATCCAATGTATTTTTTTGAGTGTATTTCAAGCACTTGAATTTAAATGTAAAGAAAAATGCCCGTCCGCACTATTGTATAAAAGACACTGCTACCCAGAGAGGGAAATTATGCAGCATCATCTTCCCCACTCAGATATGAATAAATAAAAAATTAATAGAAAAACACTACTAACATTTTTAAATAGTCAGTGTAAACATTTGTAATTGAGCTTTAATGTCATTCAAGTCATACATAGACAGTGACACTTTGGGGCCCCGGCAGTGGGGGGCATGGTGATGTCAGTCCTTCTGCTACAGAGCACAGAACTAAAAGCCCAATCATGGCTTCACTGTGCATGCACCAGCCCCCACACACGTACCAGCCTCTGCACATGCACCATCCCCCATACACGTACCAGCCTCTGAACATGCACCATCTCCCACTCCTGTGCCGGCTTCTGCACATGCGCTAGACCCCACACATGTGACGGCTTCCACACATGTGCTAGACCCCATACTCTTACCAGTCTCTGCACATGCACCATCTCCCACACCTGTGCCAGCTTCTGCACATGCGCTAGACCCCACACATGTGACGGCTTCCACACATGTGCTAGACCCCATACTCTTACCAGCCTCTGCACATGCACCATCCCCCATACACGTACCAGCCTCTACACATGCACCATCTCTCACACCTGTGCCGGCTTCTGCACATGTGCTAGACTCCATACTTGTACCAGCCTTTGCACATGCACCATCCCTACACATGTGCCGGCCCCCACACATGTGACGACTTCCGCACATACACTAGTCCCCACACATGTTTAGAATAGCATAGCGGGCGCCTCCGAAAGAAATGGGCATAAATCACTGCCGCCACCAGGTTACTTTATATATCTGTACACAGATATATAATGTCCACTTTCTCAGCCATTGCTGACTGGGAGCTGGAATTATTCTATTTCTCAAAGTGTGTAGTACTGTGCTGTGCTGACAGATGGAAATGCTCTGCATTTGTTAGAAGAGAATTAATATTTTCTATACAGTAAATCCATTGCTGTTGCTGATAGAGCATTATACTCAAACCTGTACGTATTTTCTCATCACAACTTGTGTTTTTTGGAGTGTCCAATTGATGTGGATGAATATAAGTCGAAGTGAAAATGATATACTTATGTATGGTAAATACTGAATCCATTACACTGATCTTGCAAGTTGAACCCTGGGTGATACGCCATGGCAGTCTTACATTTGCTATTTATTAATGCAACTCTAACGTGACAGTCAGTTTTCCACTATGACTATGAATAAAGTGATTATATTGTCAGTAACGTATACCAAAGCTCTATTCACTTTCCTAAATGTACAGAAAACATGGTCCATTTGAAAACTCAGTATTTGATATTGCCTTCTGTGGTTCTTTTAAAACCTGTACAGTCCATATTTTATCAAACCATTTGTAATACCTTGCTATCTCAAGCTCAATATATTCAAAATTGAGCTTATATTTCTACCGCCCAGGGTCACATCCCCTCCTCCCCTTTCCCTTAAAACTGACGGTGTCGCTCTGTACCCTGTTCCCCATACAGGCTGCCTAGAGTCATCATTTTGACTCTGCCCTCAACTTCACTCACCACATCGTCTAATCCTGCCACCTCCACCTTCGCAACATTATGAAGAGTCGCACTTTCCTCTCCCTTTATACCACCAACAACATCGTCCACACTCTTGTCATCTCCTGCCTTGATTACTGCAGTCTCCTCTTCTCTGACCTTTCACAGGTCTGTCCCATGTATTCTGCAGTCCTGAATGCAGAATCACAAATAGCCCTCCCCACCAGCCGTTCCTCTTCTGCTGTGTCTCTCTTCAAAGCCCTCTATTGGCTCCCCATTCTCTTCAGAATGCAAATCATCTAATAAACCCTCTTTAATGCCTCGCCCTTCCTTCAACTCCAAGCTTTTCAAGAAATTCCACTATTCGCTCACTACGTACTGTCAATGACCTTTGCCTCTTCTCCTCTCCTATCACCACCTCATACACCTACTTTCAGGACTTTGGTCGCACTACTCTCCACCTTTCAAATTCCCTGCCCCACCTGACCAGACTCTCCCCCAACCTCCAATCTTTCAAGCACTCCCTCAAAAGTCATATTTTCATGCTTGGCTACCTCACTCAATGTTAAGACAATTCTTTTCTCATGCTTCACCCAGGCCCGGCGCTCCCATTAGGCAAGGTTAGGCACTTGCCTAGGGCGCCGGGCTCTGGAGGGCGCCTGGAGGGCGCCACAGAATGGTAAAGGACTTTAAAACTGTGCGGCGACCGCTGACCATACCTGTCACGGCCGTCGCACAGCATTCAGATGCACGGGGAGGGGGGAAGAGGCTATTGCTCACCACCGCCGCCTCTCTGCTCCGTCTCCTCCCCTCCACTCACTAGTGTCAGTGAGTGGAGGGGAGGAGACGGAGCAGAGAGGCGGCGGTGGTGAGACAAGGTAAGGAAAGACGGGGTGAGGGGGAAGGAGGGAGGAGGGCGCCGAATTTTGTGCGGGGGGGGGGCGCCGATTTTGTAAAAATGCCTAGGGCGCCATGGACCCTAGCACCGGCCCTGGCTTCACCTGTCCTTTACACTACTTTCCCTCCATCCCTATTGTGTCCATTTGCTACCCTGGCCCATCCTAAACAACTCCCTCCTCTCCCTCCCTACCTCTTCCACTCAATTCCCTCCAAACTATCATTTCTGTTAGCTCTCAGAAGCTTGGCCCTCTCTACCTCCTATCTCCTTGTCCTCTTTGTAATGTTTTGTTTGTTCTAGTTGGGTCATCTAATGTAGTTGCTTTCTCTATTATCTCTACATGTATTGATTTTTACTGATTCTATTGTTTCTCTTGCCTCTTACTTATTTGTATATTGTTCTATTTATATTTTGCTGATTGTATAAAGCTGCGGAAACCTTATATAGTAATATAATAAGGCGCCATAGAATCCGTAGACTAAGCGGTTACCTAGAGTATACTCACCACAAGCAAGAACAGGACATGAAAACATCAGAATGAGGATATCATAGAGAACATTGATCTTATCATCTGTTAAAGACTACTTCACAATCACTGCAGTGCAGTGGACATTTACACATATTAAGATCTCAACTGGGAGGATTAGTTTCTATAGTCATAAGTTATCATTTTAGGAACAGTATGTCCCTTTAAGAGTGCATGTGAGTTTTAAAGGTGTATTTGAAGCACTTTTGCTATTTTGCATTCAAGTACTTGGCACTGGAAGGAAGAATTATTTTGTGTGGGTGACTTGTAACCATCAAGAATATGCTGCAGGAGAAGGAGGAATGACAGGTGCTCTTCTTAGCAGTAGCAGTGGTCATGAAAGTAAACAGCTCACCAATGTGTAATAACTGCACTTCTATAAAAGTTCATACATGAAAGGAGCCCAGCTGGTAAGAATGCATGAATGTGATTTATAGTGCTTCTGGTTAAGTTTACGTCTAGCGCGGTATAACGCTTTGTTGAGACAATAGCTCATCGGATGCTGGTGATAACTGAAACATTTTAATCATAGTTTTGATGTAGACACAATAGAAGTACTACTTTGTCCACTATCATTTCTTTACTTTCTTTCTTACTACATAAAGAGATACAGCTTATTAAAACGCATGATATTATCAACCTAACTAGCAACAATATCAGTCTCTAATGAAATGATAGCAACCGTTCAATATATAAGTAGCATGTGCCATGATCAGGTGTGGTGACTATTTTTAACTAGGTGTAATCAGTGCCATCAAAGTCAAATAAAAGAAATAGACACCTAACACATACTAGATAATAGTGAATAACTGTATTGTATTTCATTGTCTGCCTGGCACATGAGAACTGGACTGATCCATAGCTGAATTACATTTTTTTCTCTTAAGCTTGTAGGCTGACTTTAATGGTCTGATGTCATACTGTAATTTTGACATATTATCCTGTGTTTATAGGCTTGGCACAGCAAGGGTGTGGTTTGTCACAATGTAGGACTGTGTCTGGATGTCTTCTTATTTTGTAGTTAGCAAATTCTTATTAGAATCACAAACCCATAAAAAAAGATTGGAGCAGAGCCCAAGATCACATGATATACACATCATTATTGTACAGCTGAATATTTATAGGTTCTCTGTAATTGCGTTTAGAAATACTTATATGTCTGACATATGACTGTGCAATCAAATTGAAGTCCAAATGTTTCTTCCAAGATTATTCCAATTTAATCTTGGGCAGCTGTACCTCATTCCTGTTAAAAACTGCCCAATGATTGAAAGCAGCTCATATACCAAAATCAGTGGGAACAGCCTGAATGTGAGTAAAATAAATGGTGATTGTTCAATATGAGCTCAAACCATGAAGATCTCAAAGAATCACAGATAATTGAAATTGAAGAGATAACTCCACTCAAAATAAAGGACAGCATCACAAGGTAAACACTATGGCTTAATCAACATACTGTATGTTACTGCAAGGAAACTGGACAAGACAGGAAAGCAACATGTTCCAAAGTATAATAGGATTTCAGTAGAACACAATTATATGTGTCCTATAGTTATTCCTCTGTATTGACCATGCCAATACAGAGACAACTTTTCTGAATTGAATACATTTTTCTAAAACTTAGTAAGGATGGACAATGGTTATGGATGACTAGTTATTTGATATTAAATAAAGCAGAGAGTGGAACCTTGAGAAAAGCATCACTAAGTAACAGCTTCAAGCAAGATATGGCTGTGACCTTGCCTGGGAGTATTGGTGTTGCAAGTACTTGTTTTCCAACTCACAACTTTCAGAAACTGTTCCACACTTGCTGAGACTAAGCACCTTTCTGTAGTAGTCACCTCGCGAGATAACCCTCCTTTTAACCAACCCCACACTACCTCACTGCATGTGTTTTGTTCTCTTCTCAGGTTCCAAGAAGAAAAAAAGAGCACACAAAAGACTAAAGTGTCTTGAAAGCGACTGAGAATCAGAGCATCAATGTTGTCTGTCTCTCCTGTGTCACATTCCATAACTCATAGACTGGCCGTTACATTGTGTGCTATGCCCTAACATTAATACTACTAACCCATAATAACTAATCAACATAAACAGCATGTTTTACTCCTTTCATTATATCAATGTAAGCAATAAATAATAAATATGCAGCATTTTTTGACAAATAACAGTGCACATTTTTTTGAACGATACATAAGTAGTATATTACTAAAGCATGCAACATCCAATTTCCCCAAAAAGGTCACAAACATAAATATTATCCATAAAGTTAAGTAAATACAATTTTGCTCCAATAACAGGACCAAGAAACAGAAAGAAGGTAAACAAGGAATAAAGAGAGGAATGCAAATATTGTCAAGTTAAACAGTACATTATCCAATTCTTCTCATCCAGATCTATGCCCCAAATACCCCAGGTTTAAAGATTAAAATCGTTTAAAATAAATCACAAAAATTCCCATACGATCACTTCATGTTATAGCACTTTGTTTTATGGTCAGATAAGTGTAATTTGTTCCCCTGGACAATTAGCAGAGACAATTGCAACACAGTTTTTATCCCCTATTATAGCACAAAGTTTACCATTACATAGCAAAACATAAAATATATGTTAAGCTCTCTTTATTGCTTAAATACAAAGGCTAGTATATAGGAGTGAAAATTGGAGGTACACCACGTATTATACCCACCTTACATTCCACAATGGCCGAGAATTCTGAGCTATGTAAGCTTTCACCAGCAACTGTTATGTGATATAGATAGATATACATATATATATATATATATATATATATATATATATATATATATATATATGTATATATGTATATATGTATATATGTATATATGTATATATATATATATATGTATATATATATATGTATATATATGTATATGTATATATATATATGTATATGTATATATATGTATATGTATATATATATGTATATATATATATATATATTATAGACATAGCAGACCATGTTACTGCTATGTAGTGGAAGCATGGAATCTGCATTAGGGAGCCCTATCCCTGAGGAACGAATGTGCTTTTAAAGTACAAACGCAAATGTCTCCAGGCAGTTATATGATTGAGAATATAATGAGCATTATATTTGACTCAAATGCCATATTGCTGCTAATACAATGAGCACTCTGCCCTACAGACTGGGAATGGAGCAAACATTGTGGTGGGTATGGCGTTATGATGGTGTGTAGAGGGCCCATCATGATTTTGCTATGGGGCACACACTTCTCAAACCTCTATGGGGACGGGGGCGAAGAAAATTCAGAGGGGTTTTCATCCTGAATATCTCTTCAACGTGTCTCTGTGGATTGTTCTGTAGACACATCATGTTGTATTGAATCTCCCCCTACTTTTTACAGTTTTTCTTAGGGAGGGGGGTGGGGGGCTGTGGCATCACACAGACACAATATTTCCTTTTAGATATAATAAATGGCAACTTGTATTCCTGGTACCTGTTTCTTTATAAATTAAATTCTTATACTTGGTACTAAACTGTCCAAAATCCAGCACAAGGTGCATAATTTTTACCAAAATCGATTAAGGCTAAATTTACATAGATTTACTTGTATGCTAAAATCCAGAAAAATATTTAAATAAAACAGTAGATAATAAGAAGGGTGTGTGTGGGAGCACATATCATTAATTACAACCTGCTGTATGTTTGCTTTGGTTTGTGGGCAGAAAGAAACATTTCCCATTTAGAGGATCTTCACCTTTTGTTTGGAATCTGCCTAAATCTTCAACTCAACAAATTCTGCTCCCACCTAATATTCCTGGAAGCGGTAATTAGTATGCACATGCGGTGTGGAATTTATTGAGGCGTAACCCCTCCTCCCAACTTCAAGGCACACATTGTTCTGTGAAAAATGCAGCCACACATCTTATTTGCTGCATCCCTTAAACCCTTCTTGTCGTGTTGTTGTTCACATCCGAGGAACACAGGGCCATTCACAGAAGAATGTCAGGAGGTAGCAGCTGTGTGTTTACCTCCTCATGCAGGTGCTTTGCTTGGCAGCTACTGGAAAACCACACATACAGTTAGAACCTGCATAGAGATGCCTAAAACAAAGGTCTACATAGCCCTGTAATTACAAGTGGGACCTTGCTTTTAAAATAGAAGAAATATATCCAGATATATTCCATTGGAAAAGTATTGTCTCATAAAAAGCTATTTAGTCTACCTTTTATAACATGGAAAATGAATGTTTCCAAAGCTATGCATGACGCAGTAATATATAAAAAAAACAGATTCCAGAAATGTGGATGCACAAAGATATATTAAGTTAATGTGTCTAGATGGACCAGTGCATGTCTACTCTGCACCCTTGGGAGACACCTCTGTACATCTAGGCGCACTTCTTGTTTATAGAAGCGTCTCCTGAGAGTGAAGAGTAGGCCCTCACTTAGAGTCGTAAAAATCCGAAGAGGTGCACTGAGCAAAAGTGTATATGTCACATCACCATCCCAGCTCCTACCACTAGAACCAACCCTTGAACTTTTCTCCTAAAATGCTACTCGGGTTAGCTTAATTTTAAGCTTAAATAATTGCGAGAATAAGTGGACATCACATGTGTCACTTATTTTGCATTGTGCAAAGTGAATCTAGAAATGTGCTTACTTGCCGAAGTACAACTACAAATGGGAAAAAAAAAGTTATATTCAAAGTATTGAAAAAGACATAACTTCTGCTATCTCAAAGGTGCTGCAAAATTTAAGACATTTGCCGTAGTGGAAATGGCTGTGAGCTCCTCTGTACACCAAGGTACATAAAATTCTTAGCTTCCCACCACTTAATCTCATTTCAATTTTCTCACTCTGGAAGAATAAATCTGCTTTTTGGGCTGTTCTACAGAACTAAGTACATTAGTACACCTACTCCATACGTGCACGGAATGCCCTCTCTCCACCCAACTCCTCCCATCTCCTGGAGCACACTTCTGCTCAGCCACAAACGTTGACACCTTGCACTGTAACCCCATGTGCTTTGTGAGAAATATAGGCCCAACTGCACAAGAAGAGGATGTTGTCTTGCACCCAAGCAATTTTTTGATTCACAAATAAGTTATACATGTCAGAGATTCAGGAATAAAGTTGCATTCTTGAGGGAAGATATTTTTTCTATGCATAGTATTCTTCCTGTCATTAAAACCACGTACAGGGGTTGTCTACTTTTGGACATCACACCCTTAATATCCCTTCCTCCCTATTACCCGATTCCTGGAAGCTGGAAGGTGCCGCTGGTCACATTGCTGGAAGGCGCAATTTGTCCAGTCTCCTCAATAAATTGTAATACTCTGCTGTATGCAGAGTCACTGCAGGGACAATTAGCTGGCCTGGCGAATGATCCAGCTTCTGGCTCCAAGTAGCATCTCTCCCTATTGAGCACATGGTGGAGGGTAAGGGGGCTACATTACGTGGACACTGTATGCAGTCTCCTTGCTCATAGCAAAGAACCATCAATATCTTGTACTCAAACTACAGCACAAATTTAAATGTAATAACAAAATACCAAACATATCAATGCTTGGGAACTTTTATATATACATTTGTGATTGTTATAAGTAGCTCTTCTATGTAAGGCATCTAGTATCAAACAGTATGTCATTTTAAAATCACAGGTTATCTTTAAGTTATGCTGCATTATGTAGGCTCGTTATATCAAACGTTACATACAATACGACTTCCCCAGAATCCTGACCACTTTTCTAGCAGTCTTATGTATCTAGCCACATACCATTACTCTACATCAGTTGAACTGCATATATATTTCTATTTCCCATTATTAACAGTCTTTCTTTAGAACATATACTTAGAAGTTGGAATATGCAACTGTTATCGTAACTTAATGGATTACTATTATGAACATACAGTATAACAATACACAATCACCAGGCCCCTGTCATCACACTGATATACCTGATAATCAGCATTGACTGCTTCACATATGAAGTTTGCACTTAGCAGGTTTTATATTTTAACATAAAGTTGTAAGAGTTTCCAAAAAGACTAAAATACTTTACACCTACGCGGCTGCGAGACTCCTCTTTCTCTCCCACTGCTCCTCTTCTGCCTCCACACTCTGCTTTGCCCCTTCACTAGCTCCCGTTCCCTTACAGAATCCTTTTCAAACTCCTTACCCTCACCTCCAAGGCCCTCTCCCACTCCACTGCCCCTTATATCTCTAACCTTCTATCCTTTCACACTCCATTCTGTTCCCTGCGATTGGCCAATGACCGTCGCCTCTCCTCCACCTTGATCACCTCATCCCACTTCAAAATCCAAGATTCTCCCGGGCTGCTCCTCTTCATTGGAATGACCTGACCTCCCTCTCTATCCGACTGTCCCCTAATTTGGGCTCCTTCAAACGGGTACTCAAAACTCATCTTTTCCTCAAAGCCTACGAGCATCCACTTAAACTTCTATCCATACATGATTACCTTACCCTCTCTCTTCCCCCTTTCTTGCGCTTGTTTGCCCTCCCTCTAAAATGTAAGCTCTTATGAGCAGGGCCCTCTTCCCTCTTGTTTCTCTACCTATTCTTCTGCTCCTACGTCACAATGCAAACTATGTTTGGAGTGTTTGAAGTCCTGGTAGTATTTGTCTAATGTTCGGTACTGGTACCGTATCTACCCTGTATGGTCTTATGTCTGTCTCTGTACGGGACTGCAGATATTTTGTGGCGCCCTATAAATAAAGGCTAATAATAATAATAATAATAATAATAATAATACAACTAACTAAATTATCTGACTCCAAAAGAAATATTAACATCATATAAATAATCAGATGTCTATTCTTTACTCCAATTTACTTCAAGTGGCAAAACATAGATAATTATCTTGATCATTGACACTAAATCTTTCAAGTTTTATAATGATCATGGGTCCCAAATTAAGATTAAAATGTTCAAAGGTAGATTCTGGGGAATAAACTGTTATTAAAGTCAATTGCAGGTCTAGGGAAAAGTTATCTCAAACAGTAATCCCAATTTAGAATATTACCCTAAGCCAGTGCTGGTTAACCTGTGACACTCCAGGGGGTAAATGTATCATACTCTGTTTTTTTCAAATCGTCGGAAATCAGCGAGTTGACAGCTAAAATTTAAAGCTGCACTGCCTTGTAAAGGCAAGTTTCCCTTTACAAGGCAGCACCACTTTAAGTTTTAGTTTAGTTTAGTTTAAGTATGAAACATTTACCCCCTGGAGTGTCACAGGTTAGCCAACACTGCCCTAAGCAAACCAAATTTTTTACCTTGATACAGTTGGTAAAAATATTTTGCTCACCAATTTGCTGACTTCTGCTGTGAAATACTTTGCTCCTTACATTTAACAAAAACTACTCTACTAGTTTTTAAATCTTTAATGCAGAAAGCTATGCTAGCTTTTCCCACTGATCAACAGTTTTAGCTTATCTTGTTAGCTAAAACATCTTGGTAAGCAGCTGTATTTTTTACTTCAAAATGAATGGTTGAGAAAAGCAACCTGGAGGAAAATTAATCCTACTGTATGGATCAACCTTTATATTCAGTAATCCAACATCTTAAATAGCGAGTGCCTAGACGGGGCCTGTGTATTTTCTTGTAGCCATGTGTTCTCTGTTACCTTGTGGCATGAGAAAGTTCATTTCCTCCTTTCTGTCCTTTTGCTTCCATCTGGAGTTACGAGAGGGAGACAGATTAGTCAAATTGCTGTATAGGTTTTAAGCTGTGTTCAACACAAAAACCTATTGAGTATTAGAATGTTATATATGTCTGTGGAATTTTCCTAATTTGTGATCAGATGACTCACTGGACACTGAGGTCCGATTTTGTGCATATACACAAAATCACTTTGCCCATGCCCAGAAATGGGACATACGCCAGTGAAAGTAGCAATGTTCACTGCATCTACATATGCAAAGGACACTTACTACAGGCTACAATTTCTGGAGTGAAAGGGACATTCACCCATAGTCAATGTACAGTAAGGGCGAGCCAAACTGGAGCGCACGCAGCCACGTCCAAATCAAGCTTTGGGCATCTCAAAGTTACTTGTTTTTCTGCCGTATCTCTTGCTCCAGCTACAGGGCTAGTCTGTCCTGAGCACTAGTGATGATAGTCTTGTATGCATGCTATAACATGTGTTTACAATCAGGAGCAGCTGTAAACATGTATTTTATGTTCAGTAGACATTAAGATCATCATTCAATAGTTTTTTTTTTTTACTGTGCGTTCTTTTGCGAATGTATATTCCACATAGGCATTGACCGTATCCTGCAGTGTCTTTGGTAGTAGAGCAGACCAGCCCTACACCTGAATTTATCAATGCATGTATCTTCAGATCTGTTCATTGCTGAATCCGGGATTTTTAAACAAATGGTTGCTCTCATAATGCATGCCTTGATGAATCAGGCCCAGAGGGATCTATTTAGGACAGTGTTGGCTAACCTGTGACACTCCAGGTGTTGTGAAACTACAAGTCCCAGCTTACCCTTCCAGGAATAAGCTGCTATATAATGGAAAAACATGCTGGAACTTGTAGTTTCCCAACATCTGGAGTGTCACATTTAGCCAACACTGATTTAGGACATATCACATATTGCTCACGTTAATTATCATTTCTTATCGCTATGATAATAAATTAACATGGCAATTTATTAAGATTGATTAGCCAGGACAGCGGCTGCGATAAGAGCCTATCCCGGTGAATAATCTATAGTAAAGTGATTGTAATGACGATCACTTTACCTACAGGTTCTTAAGGCCTGGCTGAATTTGCAATGGGGAGAGCATGGAGCCTGCCAGAGAGAGGTCCAAAGATCCCTCTCCTGTGATGCTCTCTCCATAGGATAGAACGGCTAATGCCATGTTCAGATGGTGTCATCATTTGGGGCAAACTCTGAGTTTCTTCAGACACCAATGGGGACTGAATATGCGATTGAAGAGCCTATCCCTAATATCTGGTGCAATCCTCTAATAATAAATTGCCTTGTTTCTTTAAAATGCAGTAATCCACTGAAAACTGCAGTTGCTGTAGGATTTACAGTGATAAAATCCTCTTCAGATCTTCATAGGCCCCTCAGTATGAGCAGATTATTATAGAACAAACTAGAGAAACTACGTTGTTTTGTAGAGTGGTTATAGTCCTCTACTACAGTATTTCTTTCACTCGTTCCTTATTCATGTTTTAAGTTTGTTACATTTGGACCTTATTACGGTTTTATAAAATATTCCTCAGCTTCCTTTGATCACTAATTTCTTTTCTGTCCTTACTTTGCAATGCATTGTGTTCATTTGAGGCCAGGAGGTGATTAAATTCAGTCAATGTGGAGAGAAGACGTTAGTGTGATAGTAAGCTGAAGTGCATAACACAGCATGTTGTCATAGCAATGCCCTTCCTATACTGCTCTATTACAAGTCGTCAGTATTTTAATATCCTGCCTATAAAAAAGACAGACATATCAGTGTAATCTCCTCATAGTTTGTAGTATAACTACACCAATGCTAAGCAGGTTACAGCTGGAGTAATATGTAGACCAATGCCTAGCCTGACCATTCTACAGATATACAGGACATGTAAACTTAGCAATCCTGCCCCATTACATCCATGATTATTCTTTTTGTTGCTCCTGTGCATCATTACATGATTATCCGTGATGAAAATACTCCTGTTTTGCTAAAGAATGAGTTTTGCGGTTTGGGCAGACGTTCTTTTCCTAATTCCAGTGGGTGCCAACAATGAATACTGAAAGCCTTATGTAAGTTATTGACCAAGCCATGGAGGCGTGCCAGAGCATATTGTGATGGCATTTAAATGCTGCTCATGGGCCAAATGCCTGCTCGACTACATCCAGCAATCTGTTCTTCTAATTTTTGAACAGAAGTATTTGTTGCCTATTTCTATTCACACCTTCTCAGCTGTGTCAGTTTTTTTCTCTCCGTCAGATTGTCATCCATACTCTATTTGGGCAGAATACTGAACAGAACAACAATATTTATTTTTACTTTACTTTTTTTTAAACTCTTTTGGTTTGGTTATAGTTAAATCTGATCTTTTCTATGTGCCTTATAAGGCACATGGTGTGTCTGGACCCAGTGTAGTGGTTTTCAGGTCAGTGATGTCAGCATGTCGCAATTTATTTTGCAAATGTGCAGTGATGCTTTTTTTCATGCATAGATTTGGTCTTCATTCAGTTTTCTGTGTATACAAAATATGCACTTTTAGGAGCTCATTTAGAGTCGGACGCAAAGTCCGTCTAAGAAGTGTAGAAGTGGGAGTGTGCAGCAGTTTGGTAGGGTATTACGAGTGGCAAGCAACCCCAGTTGCGTCCCACTCTTAATACCCTATCGAGCTGTGATCAGTTCCTGCAGCTAGCTAACACTTGCGCCACCTAATTCCTGCCGCACAGCTTTAGCCCTGTTTTGACGTGTGTTGCTTCTGCGCCTCACTGCGACTAGGATGTATTTACATGGTCACGCATTCACAAATCCGTGTTTCTCCCATTCTCTCCTAGTGAGTCGCAAGCTGTCGCAAGTGCTAATTGCATCCAAGATGCAGGCGGATTTGGTGCTTTCTGCACATGCGTGGTAGTGTTTTTTTGTTGGATGCGCCTAAAACGGACTTTGCGTCCGACTCTAAATGAGGTCCTTAATGTGTTTTTCATGCGGTGAATAGGACCCTTTTTCATTGAAGTGAATGGATTCCTGCCAGTGCCCTCCTCTTTGTCTCTCCACTTTGTCTCAAGCATAGCAGTTTCATTTTATGTCTGAGTACATATGTACAAAACCTATATGAAACAAGGTTTAGAATTCCAACTTGTTGGGTTTTTTTTTTCCGTATACCCTGTTCAGTAGACACCTAATGATTGGCTATATTGTAAATGCCAAGTTGCGTTGCCTAATTATGAATTACCCTGTTCAGTTGTATGAGTGCAAAGAATCTTTATTATGAATTTCTGGAAACCAAATGTGCAGCTACCTTTCTAGACAAATGGTTGTTAACTGCAGCTGTAAGGCACAACTTTTAATAACTTGTAAAATATCATGTTAGCTTTTTTCAACTTTACAAAGAGAGTGATGGATTTCCACCACATGTGGTTTTCTTTATATACATGTTATATAAATAGATTTTTCTCTCTTAAGTATTACATAAAATGTTATTATTTTATAAAATGGAAGCAAATAATATTTTAAAAAATCAATTAACTAAATATCTACAGTTTTCCAGTCTACCGTTTACTATATTTATTTCAGGTTTTAAAATACCAGGACCTATCCACTTGGCTCTTGAAAATAAATGGCATGTTTCCCTGCAGGAAGTGTGCCCAGTTTTGCAGTGACACAAAGGCTACTTCATTAACACTACTAAGTCTGATTATAGAGAGTCTTAATTGATGTTCTCACTCTATAGTCTGGCATTGCCAATGATGGTTTGATAACCAGGGGGTCAATTTATCAAGTTGCAGGTTTGAAAAAGTAGAGATGTTGCCTATAGCAACCAATCAGATTCTAGCTGTTATTTTGAAGAATGTACTAAATGATAACTAGGGGCCTGATTCATTAAGGATCTTAACTTAAGAAACTTCTTATTTCAGTCTCCTGGACAAAACCATGTTACAATGCAAGGGGTGCAAATTAGTATTCTGTTTTGCACATAAATTAAATACTGACTGTTTTTTCATGTAGCACACAAATATCAACTTTAAATTTCAGTGTACAAATAAGCTATCAAGTATTTGTGTGCTACATGAAAAAACAGTGTCTGGCGTGATGACGTCATCACGCCAGACATTCACTGCGAGCACATCACGGAAGAGAGGACCAGGAAGTGAGCCGGATCGTCACCTGACCTGACTGGTCAGGTGACCGCAAAAGGGAAGTTTTTTTTTTTTTTTCGTTTTTTTTTCTTCTTTACAGGATTTTTTTACAGCAGCAGACCTGCCAGGGCCCCCTTTCCCCCAGGGGCCCCGGGCACCTGCCCATCGTGCCCAATGGGAAAGACGGCCCTGTCTGTATGTTTTTATTCCCTTGGTTTTTATTACCCTTATCTGTGCTATCATGTATTATCTCACTCTCACTAATCAATATCTCTATAATGAGGATGGTGTTTGTGCTCTGTTTGCTAATACAAACTGGTCATCTGATGACCATTGCAGACTGGTAGGATTTGAAGAAACTCCCATTTTGCATCTCTGGTTTGCTGTGTTAGAGTGGTCTATACATAACTAACAGAATTCCGAGTTGAACATCTCTCCTGCTCTCTTAGACGAAACAAATACACCTGCATTATTAAATAGATGTTTAAATCATGTCACAAAACTATTGACAGCTAGAAGGCAGATATTTCAAAACCAGATTCCTGTTAACATTCCCCTAATTCTACATACAGTACTGTGTGATAAACACAAGGCGCTACCTCCTGCATAAAATCACGAAATATGCCTAGTTTATTGAATATTGAACATGTTTAAACAGAAATCCAGCTGGGCATTTTCTCAATAAAGTCATTTTACAGTGCCTCATAAAAACAGTAATCTATGCGGAAAATAGGCTTCCTCTAAAAAAAACAACAAACTTTGCAACGTAATCTCATCATAAACTATAAAACAGAAAGTACTGGCATACATCTTAGTGATTAAGTACTCACAAATGAATATTCTTTGCTTTTTTTAAAAAAAATATTATTAAATCTTGCAAGTAGGTTCTCAAAAGTCAGGTTTTTTTTATGAGTTTGACAAAAAGTGCATGTTGGTACCCAGCTGGAATTAACTCATTATTTTTAAGTGGTTTGTAGACTTATTAGCTTCTGCTTTCTGGAGGCTGAGGGGATGCATTATACTTGTAAACAATTGTACCCTCAGTGTAACAGCAAATCATTATTATTACAGAACTGAGTAACCTTTTAACTGCCACATAACGCTGACAAAGCCACCAGGATATGGTAATTGTTATATGCTATATTAACAATGGTTCTAAAACAAGTTATAAGGAGTTATTGTTATGTACATGGTGACCAGTGAATGAATTGCAGACTTGTTTCATTACAAACCTGCCAGGCTGCATATAGATGTAGACATGGACATGCTTGTCAAGTGAATGACAACCTGTTGAACTTATTACCATGACTGTGAAACATGTATTAGAGCAACGTAAATAATTGTGACATTGAATTAACCTGTTCTTAATTCAATAATTGATCTTAAAAGTTTTGCATATAAGAATTTAATAGAGGTTCATTTATTTTGGGGAAAAAGTGGGGAATACTGTAGGAAAGAAATGAGTTCTGTTGGGACATATATTACTATGCATTTTTTATAATGTTAGTGGAAAGCATAAAGGAGAAGCTGTACCTGCTACTCTTTGTCCACAGGAACAGTTTTAGGAATGTTTATCTCAGGCCTGTCCAACCTGCGGCCCTCCAGATGTTGTGAAACTACAAGCCCCAGCATGCTTTGCCAGTAGACAACCTGTTTATAGCTGGAAGGGCATGCTGGGACTTGTAGTTTCACAACATCTGGAGGGCCGCAGGTTGGACAGGCCTGGTTTATCTCATTGAATCAGTCAAAGCATTCGATGCTGATAGTGCATAGATATACTGAATGTATGAAGCTTGTTTATTGCATGTATTTGCACCATCTGAGATTGGTAAATATGCCGGAATATAACTCGACATTTGTGGACACCATAGCATGATTTTGTAAGGGCTCCTAATGTACTGTCCAAGGGTGAAACAACATATATATACATGTATATATAAGGGTATTTCAGCGCTGCTGACTGTAATCACATAAATGTGTCCCACAGTGAAACGATACACATAAAACCAATCTTATTCTTAACCACATATATACATAAATAAAAAAATCAACAAATAAAATACTAATATTTTAGAGGTATTGTATGGTGAATTTTATATTGTATGGTGAATTTTATATTCACCTTACAATGTCAATTGTTGTTACAATATTATACTATGTTGTGATTTTGTATTTTTCATGGTATATCACTATATAACGGGGGAAAGATCTGAACAAGGTGACCTACGGATCTACCTCTAAAATATAAGTATTTATTTGTTTATTTTTTATTTATGTATATATGTGGTTAAGAATAAGATTGGTTTTATGTGTATCGTTTCACTGTGGGACACATTTATGTGATTACAGTCAGCAGCGCTGAAATACCCTTATATATACATTTATCTAATCTAAATTTGGGAATATTGTGTGATTCCTATAGCGGGTCTAGCGGCAGCTGATTTGTTGCGCAATCTACCCCTCTTATACATTATTCTAACATATATATACAAACTTAAACAGGTTGGGTATGCTTTACTGATGTCCACTACTCCGACATGGAGAGGGCCTACAAAGAAAATCCAAAATCATGAAATATCGAATGGAAAAGAAACGGATTTAGATTCAACCCGACGCTGGAGATCTCCAATGGGAGCACCATGCTGACAGCAAGTGATTCTGATTGGAGAAGTGTGCGGCACTGCAGGCTGCCATCATCGCGACGTCTGTCAATAAAAATTTAAAGCGGAAATATCAGGTTAAGTGTTTAAACACTTAACCTAAGGGGTCCCCACATTGCCGCTTTAAATTTCTATTGACAGACATTGCGATGTCGTCAGCCTGCAGTGCCGCACACTTCTCCAATCAGAATCACTTGCTGTCAGCATGGTGCTCCCATTGGAGATCTCCAGCGTCGGGCTGAATGTAAGTTTATTTTCTAATCGGTTTTTCATAATTTTGCATTTTCTTTGTAGGGCTTCTCCATCTAAAAACGATTACCACCGACTTAAACAACTACAATGAATAGTCTGTGTGTGTGTCTGTATGTGTGTGTATATGTTAGGGAATTTAGACTGTAAGCCCCAATGGGACAGGGACTGATGTGAATGAGTTCTCTGCACAGCGCTGCAGAATCAGTGGCGCTATATAAATAAATGGTAATAATAATAACAATAATAATGAATATAGGACACGATTTTCTAGGAGCGATATCCTGTTGCAAAAATGATGACAGGTGTGGTTTCATACAAGTTTGTGATACAGCAATATCATCTGAGTTTAAACAGGTTGAATGCAAAATCCCTGTACCTTTGATGAATGCATAGCAAGCGTCTGCTAAGTAATTTCCGAAGCTAGGCTTCTTAGAAGTCATACGATATATGTCCGAAGCGACTGGTTTTGGGGAGCGGGTATAAGTTGTTTAAGTTTGTTATCTCCAAGACTACATTCTTTGTGGACTTTATGGGGATTAAGTACGGTTGTAGTACTATTGCTGTTCATCTCAGCCCTTTATTGATAACAGGACTAAATGTTGCAGCTCAACCAACTGGGTATTTACCCCTCTGTTTGTATATACTCAATATATCAGTGCACTGATTTTGTTACAATATGTTTTGGTTTAATATATGACCCTTGAACATTGTTAGCAGTCTGTTGTTATATTTCTGACATTGCACACTCTGGCGCCAAGGGTCTTTTTGTATTTCTATATCTAGGAAGATTGGAGCCTGCCCCCTCTCCACATATCCCCTATAGGCAGCCAACCACCAATTCTCAAAGGAGGCGCAGATACCAAACTTTTTACATCAAATGTAATATGTTGGTATAATTGTTAAATGCATACTTGCCAACTTTTAAACTCTCTCCTCTAGGAGATCGTGGCGTGGTTCTGTAAATATGTGTAATTTTGCCCCCACCCCCTGTGCATAAATGCCATGGGGGTGGGGCCAAAATGACACCATTCGTGGCTAATACCATCATTAAGACCTCCGTCCTGCCTTCACTAGGAGTTTAGGCTTAATGGAAAGAAGATTTTTATTCTGTTTTTAAAACTTCAAAAAGTGGGCATGACTGCACCACATTGGGGTATGCCACGTTCCCTGGGGGGAGGGTCTAGCTCTTCTGAACACTACTCCCCTGCTTACACCCTTGCAGTGCATTACACAACTGTGGCAGGCACAAAGTGGTTAGCATTGCTGGCACACATGAACTGGCCTGTGGGTATGATTCTGACCAGGGTACTGTCTAGTTGATAAGTACATGGTTTTTTTTTTACTGCTGTCTAGATATGGCTAGCTGTCTCACTGATTAACTTATTGGTTTAATATTTAGCTCTTCAAACAAGCCAGCCAGGTAATCTAAAGCTCTGGCGCTCAGCTGTCATTGCACTATTCAGAAAAATGTTACTAGGTAAGCAGTGCCAAGTCTGAGTGAGAAATCTAAAGTTACCAACCAAGTATTTCAGGCCACGGCAGGCCGTCAGAATCTCCTCACATTTCCTTTAATTATCAGACACAAACGAATTGATGATTTGTCTGATTCTCATATTACTAACATGCTTTGACTTGATATTCCATTTAATAGGCTGCGCCATACAGTTCATCAGAGTTCTAGCCGAGATCAGACATAAGTTACATTACACTATCCATTCTGACTTCTCTGTCTTCTCTCATAAATTCCATCATCATATATTGTACAACACCTGCTAAACACAATTCCAAACATGGGCATTGTCATTTCAGCAATGTTTAGATTCCCTATATCTGAATTCCTGGTAAAAATTAGTGTTTTTTTCCTATTTTCTTTTGTATGGAAATAAATTGCTTTTTCATATATTGATGTTGTTGTAGGCTGTTTCTGGTTGATTTTATGCTCACTGCTTCAGTGTTGCTGGAACCTTTTACAAAAAGACAACATTAAATGTACACTATTATATACTTTATTTCTTTACATTTTAAATTTGTTTTAAAGTTCTTTTTTAAAAAAAAAATTAGAGCAGTGTCTTGTGAACAATGTTAGAAAAATTAAATATGTTCCCTTGGGGGATTCTATATAGATTCCCATTCCCGCCAGAAATCTAAGCAGATGATAGTGTATTGAATTGTAGGGACAGGTTATTGAGCACTTTTGGCTATAGTTTTGTGTGATATTTGTATTTTCATCTTAATTTTATGCATTGTAAACATGGTCTGTTGAGTAGACATGTCAAACCGCTGGAGGGTTAGTAAACTGCCGGCGGTTTGGCCAAAACCGCCAGGAAGCAAACAAGTTTTTTTATACCTGCTTCTGATTGGCTTGGTAGCTCAAATATGCTGTTTGAGCTATCCTGCCATTGACAACATAAGAGGCATTATTGACATATAAATTATGGCGGGAATCATTATTTATTAAGGGGCAAAAATTATTTATAATTAACTTATGTGTTTCATTTTATTTTTCATCATATTAAGAGGGCAATATTATTGTTTTACTATATAATGGGGGTAATACGTAGTGCCGCATGTGTGCATCATAAATTACTATTGCCGCCATGAGCAATTAAATAGAATTGCGAAGTTAATATAATTATTTATTCATATTTTCGCCATAATATAATACAATAATATTGTCCACATAATATAATGAAAAATAAAATTGTGCCCCTTAATAAATAATGATTGCCCCATCTACTATATAAATGCCTAGTGGCGTGTGTGAAAAAAAAACAACCAAGCTGCAGCGCCACCTGCTGGGCAGAGTTATACACTGACCTATATATTTCTTGAAGGAGAAGTGACAGTTGGGAGTGGTTGGTGGTTGCCGGGGGTGACAGTGGGGAGTTTTTAACACCTTAAGTAGCTCGATGAAGGATGTGGCGATGAAGATGAAGGATGAGGTGATGGAGAAAAATGATGAGGTGGTGACATGTGGACAAAACCACGTTAAAAAAGGGTGCTTGCGTCGGGAAGTAACGCTCTTCCCCTGAGGAGGCCTGGGCTAGGCCCAAATGCATGACAAGAACCTTTTTAACACCTTAAGTAGCTTGATTTATCTAGAATGCATGAGTATCATGCACGGGTTAACTTGTAATTTATATGTGAATGGTGCTTCCATTTATGTTCTGGACGGTCAGATAGCTCAGACAGCAGCAGTTTGAGCAATCTCGCCTCTCACAACCACTTCTTTTTGTTTGGCTGTTTGGATGCCAGTTTTGCGGAGGTTTTTCAAATCCCAGCTTAGTAAATTCGGCTGTTTGTAGGTTCATCATTGTTAATATTGGGATGGCGAGCTTTAAAGTGGTGGTTGTTAAAAATGTTCATTCTTTAACGGAGGTTTTGCCTTTAATAAGACAGACGAAAACTGGTGGTTTCATCAAACTGCCCTTTAGTAGAGCTAGTCTCTAATGGATTTATCTGATGTTTGATAGCAGAAACCCTAATGCTGCACAACACTTTCCAGAGAATATTTAACCGTTCACACCAGCCCCTGTCCCATTGGAACTTAGTGTCAATTCCTTAGAACACAAGCACATACACAGTAGGGTATATTTAGAACAAATTAACCTACCAGTATGTTGTTTGACTGTGAAGCGATTCAATAAATCTTTTTTGTTATAAGTACCAATTGTAAACAAGCAGAGCCCCAACATAACTCTCTTTCCTGAGAATGGATGCAATTTGTCACATGCTGCAAATGTTTCACTGCCACCCAACGGTTCAACAAGCAGCTGCAAGTGTCGCAGGTCCCATTAGGGATAATTTGACTTTGCGATTTTAAAAAGGACCTAACCCTCTTCTATACTCTATACTGCTGTGTTATAGCATGTTGTGTATTTATTCATGGGTCAGTTTACCATTGTCAGCAATGAATAGGATATTACGCATTTTGTTTTGACAGACTCTGATCTCATTTTGTAGGTGTGCTGAATGCTATGTTTGTGCTTTATGGATACCCTTTATGTGGATGACATGCTAATGACACATTTCAATAGAGACTCAATAATAGGAGCTTTGTTTATTTTGGTTGTTTTCCAAAATATACTTTTAACACCCAGATACATGGAGATAATTCATCACTGTTTACCAAAGCCAGGAAAGTAGATCATCTTAACTGTGGTTTCGTACTGTTCCAATGATGATCTATATTTGACAAATACATTTACTTGCTAGGGAAATACTGTACATCAGGAATTATTTTTTATTTAAACATTGTCGATCATGTGATATTTAAGAGCAAAGGCATGAAAGTAAAGGACTTCAGTACTAGCCAGGCTGTCAACCTACTCAAGGTCATCTGATCATTGCAAAAGTTATTCACACTATGGGCTAGATTTACTAAGCTGCGGGTTTGAAAAAGTGGGGATGTTGCCTATAGCAACCAATCAGATTCTAGCTTTCATTTATTTAGTATTTTCTACAAAAATGACAGCTAGAATCTGATTGGTTGCTATAGGCAACATCCCCACTTTTTCAAACCCGCAGCTTAGTAAATATAGCCCTATATGTGCTCATTCTCATATTTGTTTGAGCCATGGTTGTCCCCTGTTATCATAGCATCAATAATTTTGTTTTGTTATTCTGATGCTGACAAATATATCCACTTTACATCCAAACAAGTGTTTTCTTGGACCCGGTCTGAAACTCCTTGATGCCTCAGATCCGCTTCAAAGACGGCCTTTTGTGCCCTTGAATTAGTGGTGTTATTTAGAACACACCAGGTACACGTAACTGGGGGTTGCCTCATCTCCCAGGTGGCCTGAGGGTACAATCACCTACAACATATTTTTTCAATTAGATGCTTTCAGAGCAATTTGAAACAAAGGCTTCTATCAGTGTCCAAATGACTGATAATGAGATGGACAGTATACAGTATGTTTTGTTATATTATTTGTTGTTGATATTTTAATCAGATGGTGTAAAATACTACACTGTGTGCTGCATCAAATAGCCAGAAAAATAACATAGAAAATTGTGTTTAGTTTGTTAAAGAATTTATTGCTCTTATTTCTTTGTGCGCAAACAGTTATAAACAATGTTCTTTTAAATGGTAGGTGTTGGAACTCCACACTATGCTCCTGGGAGTTCATCAAGAATTATGGGCTCCAGCACGGCCTCTCCCTTCCAACATGCACACAAAGGTAAGAACTCAACAGTCTGTGCCAAGAGCTATGAAAAAGTACACTCTAAGGGGCCTATGTATTATTGATAGCGCTTTCCCCCAAATAATTATCCTCCCTTATTGCAACAATAATGCAGGATGTACCACGGACATTTAACAAAAACTCGTACCAGCACAGTGCATCCGATAAGATAAGATAAGGCTGTCCCAGTGATGATTCTGCTTAACCAACAACTCCTGGTTCTGACACGGAATCTTTACTGCAAATGCATGAAATTAGGTTGCGCAGAGTCAGTTTTGTTATTTAACGGAGGGGAGAGTATGAAGCCTGCCAGAGAGAGACCTTGCCTCCTCTCTGGTAACCACCTCTTAACCCTGCCTTCTCCAATGCTGTTAACAACTTACAAAATTCCCTACAACACCTTCAAATGTTTAAAATCTCTCTAAATAATGACCACCTCTTTCCTAATGTTACTTTATTCCCACCTACAGTCATGGCCAAAAGTTTTGAGAATGACACAAGTATTATTTTTCACAAAATCTGCTGCCTCGGTTTTTCTGATGACAATGTGCGTATACTCTAGAATGTCATGAAGGGTGATCAGATGAATTGCAATTAATTTCAAAGTCCCTCTTTGCCATGATAATAAACTTTATCTCAAAAACAACATTTCCACTGCATTTCAGCCCTGCCACAAAAGGACCAGCTGATATCAGGTCAGTGATTCTCCCGTTAACACAGGTGAGAGTGTTGATGAGGACAAGGCTGGAGATCACTCTGTCATGCTGATTGAGTTAGAACAACAGACTGGAAGCTTTAAAAGGAGGGTGGTGCTTGAAATCAATGTTCTTCCTCTGTTAACCATGGCTACCTGCAATGATACATGTGCAGTCATCGTTGCTTTGCACAAAAAGGGCTTCACAGGCAAGGATATTGCTGCTAGTAAGATTGCACCTAAATCAACCATTTATCAGATCATCAAGAACTTCAAGGAGAGAGTTTCAATAGTTGTGAAGAAGGCTTCAGGGCACCAAAGACCATCCAGAAAGCACCAGGACCATCTCATAAAGTTGATTCAGCTGCGGGATCAGGGCATCACCAGTGCAGAGCTTGCTCAGGAAAGGCAGCAGGCAGGTGTGTGGGCATCTGCACGCACAGTGAGGTGAAGACTTATGGTGTCAAAAAAGCCAGCAAAAATGCCACTTCTCTCCAGGTAAAACTTCAGGGACAGACTGATATTCTCAAAAGGTATATGGATTGGACTGCTGAGGATGGGGGTAAAGTAATTTTCTCGGATGAATCCCCTTTCAAATTGTTTGGGGCATCTGGAAAAACGCTTGTGTGGAGAAGGAATGGTGAGCACTACCATCAGTCCTGTGTCATGCCAACAGTTAAGCATCCTGAGACCATTCATGTGTGGGGTTGCTTCTCAGCCAAGGGAGTGAGCTCACTCTCAATTTTGCCTAAGAACACAGCCATGAATGGTACCAAAACATCCTACAAGAGCAACTTCTCCCAACCATCCAAGAACAGTTTGGCGACGAACAAAGCCTTTTCCAGCATGATGGAGCACCTTGCCATAAGGCAAAAGTGATAACTAAGTGGCTCGGGGATCAAAACATCGAAATTTTGGGTAGATGGCCAGGAAACTCCCCAGACCTTAATACCATTGAGAACTTGTGGCCAATCCTCAAGAGGTGGGTGGTCAAACAAAAACCTACAAATTCTGAAAAACGCCAAGCATTGATTAGGCAAGAATGGGCGGCCATCAGTCAGTATGTGGGCCAGAAGTTGAGGGACAGCATGTCAGGACAAATTGCAGAAATCTTCAAAAAGAAGGATCAACACTGCAAATAGTGACTCTTTGCATAAACTTAATGTAATTGTCAATAAAAGCCTTTGACACTTATGTAATTCTTGTCATTTTACTTCAGTATATTACAGCAACATCTGACAAAAAGGTCTAAAAACACTGAAGCACAAACTCTGTGAGAACCAATACTTGTGTCATTCTCAAAACTTTTGGCCATGACTGCCAGACTGATGCACTCTGGCTAATATACGAATCTCCTCTCTGATCCACATTTGCTCCTCTTGTCTCAGTTCTTCTCTTTTCCTACTAGATTGTAAGCTCTCTCACAAGTATGGTCCCATCCTTTGTTTTCACTTCTCCATTTAATTGGTTTACCTTGTATATAGCTGCTTTTATTAGCTCTGTTTTTCAAACTGTCTGGCTTTAGGGAGCCCTCTGTCGCCTTATAAATGAACAATAATAATAATATGATTTCTTGCCTTCTTCAGTGGATGTGCCTGGACAAGGACATTTGGCCACTGCTCTGATTATTGCAATGTCTACAATATTCATCATGGCCATTGCTATTGTACTCATCATCATGTTCTACATTATCAAGACCAAGCCTTCTGCTCGAGGTAATGACAATGGTCTTATTGTCAAATGTGAGAACTTGACTTACAGGCTATTATATGGGGTGAATGTGTGTGTAAGAAGTGAGATGTAGAGATGTTACAGGTATCTAGACACTCCCTCCAGTGCTTCTGTATCAAACACTTGAATTGCATACACTATTAGTGCAATATGCAATGTAAATGTACTAAGTGTTTTGGCATTCATACGCTTATGTTTATAGAACATGTATGCCATATATCGATCACATCATTTTGCTTTATTTTAAAATGTATGCAGATGGGAATTCCGCATAAAAATCCAGTACTTGTAATATGGAGCCCTCAGTGTGAATAAGGCCTTAAAAACTGTATATATTACTCACAGAAGCTATTACTAAATGTTTTATATACTGCTTTACAAATGATATATACATTTCTCATATTCAATGAAGAATATATATGGGCAGCACGGTGGCTAAGTGGCTAGCACTTCTGCCTTACAGCACTGGGGTCATGAGTTCAATTCCTGACCATGGCCTGTGAGGAGTTTGTATGTTCTCCCCATTTTTGCGTGGGTTTCCTCCGAGTGCTCCGGTTTCCTCCCACACTCCAAAAACATACTGGTAGGTTAATTGGCTGCTAACAAATTGACCATTGTGTGTGTGTGTGTGTGTGTGTTTGTGTTAGGGAATTTAGACTGTAAGCCCTAATGGGGCAGGGACTGATGTGAGTGAGTTCTCCGTACAGCGCTGCGGAATCAGTGGCGCTATATAAATAAATGATGATGATGATATATATAAAGGCTAAGTATGAACATAGCAAAATAGCAATAATAAAATCTGCATTATGTTTCTACGTGTGCTGTGCATGTAAATAAGTATAGCTGTGATTTTTTAATACCATTCTAATACCTTTGATGATCGGTGTGTCTCTATCTTTCAGCATGCTGCACGATTCATACGAAGAATGTGGAAGCTCCGCCCATCCACCAAGAGGGCAAAAAGGAAGTGCCAGGTTAGTACAGATTCGATTTGCATACATGATAGATAAATGCAGAGTTCATGCCATAAAATGCCATTTTATAGCACAGCATCATTATATTTTATAATGCTTTGTAATATAGAATTTACCATGTTTTTGACACAGAAAAATTTGTAATTATAACTATCAGGAGTTGAAGGTCAAATATGGCTTCAGTTATGGAATTATGCTTTTACGTTAAGTTGCTGGTGATTGTTGCCTCAACAGTTAGTGGCTCATAGCATCACATGGTCCACTGTCTCTACCATTGTTATTTTCCCTTGGGAATGCTTTATTCCCTAAGACTCTGAATTTGTCAAGAACCAATTGCATTCTACTATGCCCATGGGTTGATCTGATAGAGCAGGCCTGGCCAACCTGTGTCTCTCCAGGTGTTGTGAGACTACAAACCCCAGCATGCTTTGCCAGCAGATAACCAGCCAAGAACTGGCAGAGCATGCTGAGACTTGTAGTTTCAGAACAACTGGAGAGCCGCAGGTTGGCCAGACCAGTAATAAAGTGTACATTCTCGAGGCTACTTGACTTATCTCCTATACAGATCTTTATTTACGGTGGCCTATAAGCAGCAAAAAAAACTAATTCATTTTGTACATTTTTGTTTTATCCTAATAATGGAAAACTGTTATACTGTCAGGAAACCAAATCAAAATTTACATGAAGTACATTTAACTCTGTCAATGCTTTAGCTTTAGGCTGTAATTATTCTTACAAATGTTACTTTTGCGATCTTGAGATTTTTGTTCTATAGAATTCCATTTGTGGTAGCAAATTATTCAAGGCCACAGAACTTTTAAAATTGAACAAATAATTGTGTTTTACAGCTGAAAATGTCATCTACTCTGAAAAAGATGAATTTGAAAAACTTTCTGAAACACAAACAAAAACGGAGAAAAGGTAAGTTCTACTATAAACCCCCTCAGTGAGTGGGAGATAATGTTGATTGGTGTCAAACTGTAACCTACAAATAGAGTAGGTATAAATGAAGAAGTACTATTTCAGTGGTCTTTTCAGGTTCCTCAGTTATCAAGGCAGCTCAGCTTGCTTTTGTACATGTGCACATTATATTATAGGAGCCTCTGGAAGACATAAATTGTTTAAGTAAGTGTATCTGCAAAGTTTGTGATTTTAGATGACGGAGGCAATTTGTTTATTTCCATAATTTGCCAGATATGAGGTGATTCTTTTTACATGGTGCACAACACCAGTGATTTAAGTCTAAGGGAAATATTGAGTAAACTGGGGGTTTGAAAAAGTGGAGATGTTGCCTGTAACAACCAATCAGATTCTAGCTGTCATTTTGTAGAACGTACTAAATAAATAACTAGAATCTGATTGGTTGCTATAGACAACATCTCCACTTTTCAAATCCGCAGTTTAGAAAATATACCCCTAAGTATTGTTGTGATTTTTTGCATCCCAAGTAATGCCCTTCGCCATTACTCTAGATTCTGTGTCTTTTTGGGGGAGCATTTGAAACTTCAATTTTGTTAAACATGGACATTCATAATTTAAAGTGAAGTTGTGATACTTAAAAATGCAAAACTTTAAACCAAGATTTAAAAAAATATTGAGGGAATTATTTACTAAAAATAAGTTTACACATCTCTTTTTGTGATATTCTGTGGAAGAATTTGATCTGCAAGACAAAACATACAATTAGCTGTTACCCGATGGCTGAAAATTGCAGAATTGACTATCACGATAATATGTCCAGTCACTAGATTCTCATATACTAACCTGTTTTGCTTTGCATTTCAATTCAATATATGTATATCACAATAAGTGTGCACTCCACTAAAATCATGTTGCTGATGTCTTTTACCAACTTAGTAGTAAATGGAAGATCCTACATGCCGGGCTAGGTTATTTTAACCTATTGAATGTCTGCATTTGCCCAGATGTTTTTATCACCTTGGACACCACCTGAAATCAACTAGAAGGTCCATCTTCAGGCATTTGTTACTATAAATCCTTCCTCCTCACCCTGACTAGCAGATTGACAGGATGGACTTGGGTGGGTCATCTCAGAATGATACTGCACCATACTGCACATTCATAGCTTCTATCCAAACAGTTGCCAACATTCAATGCCTTTCAAAAATGTTACAGGCACAGATTCTTAGAAATGCAATGTTCATTACCTAAATATTAGTAATAGCAGTTAGTATTGCCTGACCTTAGATTCCTTGTTTCATATAGTGTGTATAGGCTCTGTTGGTCTATTAGTTGTAGTAATAAATTCTGTTGTTCTGTCTTCCCTCAGTGAAAATGACGCTTCATCTGAGAATGAACATCTCCTGAGCCGGAGCATGGACAGTGACGAGGAGGCAGCTCTTGACAAACAGGGGACGCCAGAGCTCTGTCTCTTATCCTTAGTTCACCTGGCAAGGGACAAATCAACTGCAAACAACAAACTCACAGGGGTAAGGGACTGTTTTTACTGTACACGTACAAACAAACCCACCTTTTATAAGTAAACTACAAATAGTAAACTCAAGTAACCTGCCAATTTGTTGGAATCTACACCAATAGTATGTCTGCTTTTCCTGAAGACTTCTGCAGAAAATGTAACTGATATTATTTACTCTACCACCTTAGAGCGGCACTCCTTTTAAAAAACTAGTTGACAGGGTTATTACCATATTTTTCCCCTTTGGGATGTGATGTCTTCTCAGAAGCAACACAAGCAACAAGACTTCAAATAAACACACAAAACTAATAACAAAGGAAGGAAAGTAAGGCAACAAATGAGTAAGTTTTCTCCTGGACAATCCGTGTTACAATGCAAGGGTTGCAAATTAGTTTATTATTTTGCACATAAGTTAAATACTGGCTGTTTTTCATGTAGCACACAAATACTTGATAGTTTTATGTTTACACTGAAATTTACAGGTAATCTAAGACATACCTTACCCCAACTATAAATCTGTCATCACATTTCAAATTTACCTCCCCTCCAATGCAACATGGTTTTGCCAAGGTGCAAACTTACTCCTTTTTTTGCTTTACTTTCCTTAATGAATCAGGCCAAATTTTTTTAAATCTTAAATTTCAGCACCTCTCAGTCGGGAACAAATACATTTATGAAATAAAAAAAGTTAAAATATTTAATGCTTTGAAGTGTAGTAAGAGCAAAATACCATATGCAGGTATTAGGTGTTGATGCCCTCAAAATGTACTGACTAAAATAATTGCTCTTTAGAATTCTCTGTAATAGTATATTATTCATGTTCCAGTCTTAACGTGGAGAAAATGATAATTTGTGTGTAGTATATTTTATGCCAATGACACACACACATTCAATGTAAAATACTAAAACAGCCAATACACTTACGATCCTCACTTCCCCCTATCTAGAGCATATCCAACAAGTTCCAAGATTAAGGTCTTCGCTAACTACCAAAGAAATTGAGTTAAGCGTATACTGGATCTTTGCTTCCACAGTTACTTCTCCAAATAGACTCACCCATTCACAGACGTCCCCAAACCCCAAAAGTGACATTTTTATATGCGAAGAATAAAATGGTAAAATGTATAATTCAACTTTACTCTGAATTTGCTCTGCAACTTTATTAAAACTTAAAGTTTAATTATTTCCTGTGCCTCCATCAAACACAGCTATAGATACCCCAAAGGTAATGGTCTATGGCTGCATGACGTACATCATGTCAGAGTGTTTCTCTTTTATGGAATATTTGCAAGTCTGTGACCCAAACTCTGGCTCTGTACTGCCTCTGAGTCGTGCACATTTACAGGAGGAAATAATGGTCCTAGCCATCTTACACCTATACATAGAATAAAATAATTTAGAGCATGCTGAAGTATTGTGTTAAGCGACCAGTTCTGTGGATGTACAGTAGTAGAGCCTTGTAGAATTACATGGAAGTGATATGAAATTCATGTCTGCCTCTCAAACATGATGTGTAAACTCATAAAAGTATCATTAGTTTCTCACTAACCACAGTAGTGACTAAAGATGAGCAAATGTGTCAAAACCTTTCCACAAAATATAAGCCCCTTTCCATCTTTAGCTGTGAAATTTCCCATGCACTTTACCAAAGTTGGCCAAACCCAACCACCCCACACAGCAGAATAAATTGTCCGTGGTTGTCCTAGCTCTGCTCATTCAGAAAAATGTGAATAATACATGCAAAGCGAAATAACATTCTGGGAAATGGAGAAACAAAAGTGGAACTTGAAGATTTTATTGCTGGAACTTTATACCTCTACAAAACAGCACGTTTGCGGCAAAACTGAATTTGTTCATGATTTAGCTCTCTAATAGTAACTACAATATTATACGTACACCACTTCTTAGTAAACACTAATAATTTGTCTCCTTTATGCTCGCCTTCAGCACTTGCATTGTTGGCGCTCAGTTCCTAACCGCAGGATAGTACAGCATAGTACACTACACCATTTATCATAGTTGGAGTTTAAGAATTTTTACCAAGAATATCCAGAAGAGAACAATACTCTCTGTTGATCCAACACAATTGGAAGTTGCCCAATCCCGTAACACTCACAGAACACCTTACATAGAAGCCTGGTTTTATAAGTACATTACTATCATTACAACAATTAGTTATTTGTACTGTGCCTTTGAACTGGTATTGCTACCGAATCATGCATAAAACAAGAGTCTGATGTGCTTAAGGCTTAGAAGCTGGCTCTCAAATTGTTTTAAAAATGTTCCTTATTCTTAAGTTCAAAATAAAAGTTGATTTTAGAGAAAAAAAAACAAAATATATTTCTCTAGTAAAGGTCTCCCATTAAATCATGCAGAGACGGGGGTATATTTAACTGCAGGTTTGAAAAAGTGGAGATGTTGCCTATAGCAACCAATCAGAATCTAGCTGTCATTTTGTAGAATGACTAAATAAATGATGACTAGAATCTTATTGGTTGCTATAGGCAACATCTCCACTTTTTTAATCCTGCAGATTAGTAAATATACCCCTGAGTCTACTAATTTAATCTTCTACTCAAAGTGTTATATTCACTACTTCATCCTTCTATGTAATCATTCAGATGAAACACAAATATAAATCCCTTCAAATCCCGCCATACTTGTTATATTTTTCAGTTAAAGAACAAATTTAAAAAATAATTGAAGCCATATCTCAGTTAAGTAAATAAAATCATTCCTAACCGCAAAAATGATTCCACTGCAGAACAATCTAGTAGACTACATTATATAGGCAAAACCTTTTTATGCAGTCAGTAGATACTATCTACTCTGGCAGCACATTATACAGTATATCTTCAGTACTTTTACTATGGACAGCTCTTCTGAGGCCACTGTAAAGTGCTTTAGTTTAATCTCCCTTTGAGTATGGAACTTTGAAGCTCTCTTACTTACAAAAAAGAAATTGATGAAACAGAAATGAAGGCGCGTGATCTTCTGAACTCTTGGAGCGTAATATACTCAGCTTAAAAGAAATAAAAAAATGAATAAAATATTTACTAAAAGTCCATTCAAGGTTCATTCAGGCAAAGGAGGGCAGTATTTGTTCTATATTCTATATACTTCAAAACAAAATCTCCTTTCTTGTAAACATAACCTTAACGAAACGCCGTCTTAAATTAGAATCTCCATACCATTATTTACATAACTTGTTTGTAGACTAATTCTAATGTGTCCTTTTTGAAAGTTGGTGACCAGAATTGCACCACATATTCCAGATGAGGTCTTACCATGGAGTTATATAGAGGCAAGATTATATTTTCCACACGTGAGTCCAATCCTCTGTTTACATACAATTTTGCAAGCTTTGGCTGCCACTGATTGACATTGCCTGCTGCTGGACAATCTATGAACCACACTTACTCCTAAATTCTTCTCCACAAATGATTGTAAAGTAAAATTCAATATATATTTTATTTTAGTATTTCTGCTACAGAAAGAGAACACCTTACTTTTGCTTACACTGATCTTCATGTGTCATAGAACAACCCAGTTTGAGCAGAGTTCATTGCATCCATAATGTGTGATTGTATGTCAAGGTGTAATCTTATGTTATTACTGCAATACTCAACCAACAACTAGGAATGAGGCAATATTAGGAGAGTACCGGATTTGGAACCCTTAATTCACTGAGACTTTAGTCTAACTTAGCTTTATTTTGATTTATAAATTAACCTTTGGATTTGCTTTTGATAGAATCATAAAATGTGAATTCATTGCATCTACTACATACTACATTAGCCCAGTTGGAGTAACTACCATTAATAGAAACCCTTTCGTCTATTATGAACCTAATTTTCAATATAGTGACAAGCAATCTCTTTGATGCCTTTGTATAATATGTATACAGAGATGTGGCTTGTAAGTATTACATTTGCAACACCTCAAGCTTATTCCAGAGCATACAAAGAAACAATTGAACTGCGCACTAACCAAAAGAAAATGCGTATGTCCTGTCAAAAGCAGCTGAATTCGATTTTGCAAGGTGATCCAAACTTGCATTAGGTACAAGGAAAGTATTGGAGAACCAGCGCTAACAGACAGTCAATTAGACAATTGGTATCTATACAAATATTTTATGACCAATTTTAAAAAGAAAAAATTACTTTAATTTTACACTCAAATGTTATGGAAAAAACAAAAACAATAAGAGTTTGACCAGAGAGGAAAACCAAAACATATATGAACAAACAAATTCCAAATCCAATTGAGCCTAGATGAAAGGATTATACATATAGCCCAGATGAAAGGATTGTTTTTTGGGGGTATTCCATAACATTTGAGTGAAGAATTAAAGTATTTTTTTCTTTTTAAGATTGTAGATTGTAGATATATTATATGTATACATACCAATTGCCTACCCGACTGTCAATTAGCGCTGGTTCTTTAATACTATTTATTCCAGGGCATATTCACTAAAAACGGATAACGGTGATAAATTTTACCTCTATTACCCGGAGAAAATAATCAGTAGGCAGACTTATTGGGATGGGCAATTTTTGTAATTTTTCTCCCCATGGGTCATATCTGAAAATAGGCATGTCTATGTCTAACACAGGCCACAAAAGCAAACAAGCAAACAAATAAATAATAAATCTACCTTAGCCAGCAACCATTATACCTCTGTTCCAATGCTGTGTGATCTCATGACCCATGGATTGGTACATTAAATAATATATTCCACTCGTTCCATACTCCAAGTGCCACAAAATGTACAGTAATAGTGGAGGGAGGAGGTCTAGTCATTTAAATAGAATAAATAAATAAACCCTCACCCCAAGCTCACATTATAGTTTGCCAAGGTCATATTGAGTTTAAATGTAAAAGGTCCGAGGACAGTGGCAGGTGGGTAGTTTGACCGGGGCAGTACACCTGTCAAATCTAACATAGGTGTCCTAAGGCGAGCTCAGGACGGACAGAAACCCCCAAAATTTCCACACCAACAAGACACACAGGTGAACTAAATACCTCTTCCAACATCCATACCATAGTCCACCACTACATAGTTGACCCACATGCAATGGTAAAATCCACAGTCTTGCAGTCACAGAACCAATGCTATCATAAAGTTTTACACAATATACCCATCTTGGAAGGCAGCTATTACTGTGGCAAGTGGTTTTTATTTCCTAATTTGGACTGATAAAAAAAATAGTCCTCCCGCTGAGATACTGTGATATGGCTGTATTGTGTAAGTTCGATGGGCAATGTAGTTAGTGGAACAGTAATTCCCAAGATAGCAAACGGTAGCACAGAGGGTAATAGTATTGTGCAGTATTCTGCTAGCCTGATATTTGTGGCTCCCAGCGTGAAATGCAGATAATTCTGTTCACATCACTAGCGTCTTCCGACAGTTGTTTCCAACAATATTCTCTTGGAATATAAAATTCCTACAGTATTTGCTGGTCGATATAGTAGCCCAAGACTAAAGAGAACAGTTATTTAGTAAATAACTGCAAATGCACAATTGCTTTATAGTAACATGATGCATGTACTTTGTTACATTGACTTATCATCAAAATACATATTTTGACTTTTGTGTCAATAAATAGAACTACATTTGGCCATTGTTTAGTAACAAAAACTGTTGATAATCCCAGTATCTGTGGAGAGATTTATGCACTGGCTAAATCATCTTAAAAAAAGCAGACCCAAAAAATAAGACTCATAATAAAACAAGCAATAAACATAATAAAAAAAAATTTAGGTTAAGATAAATATATTGCAAACGTCAAACACATTTAATTTTACACAATGTGTAACAATTGTATCTTGATCTACTTATTACAGTTTAAATGCTCTCTGCCTATCTAAGCTGCTTACTTGTGCCTGCCATTTCCAGTGATAACAGAAAGTTGTATTCTACTATTAATCGAATACTCATTAATGAGAATTTGAGAAATCTGATTAAATTAAAATTTTTCATGTTTGATTCATCCAACATTTACTATGTTTGCTGGACAAAATATATGACCTTATATGAGGTTTAACAACTCATTTAGCAACAGTGACTTCAACCAAACATTTCCTCGCACTTGCATATCGAGTTTTTTTTAAATCTATTCTTCCTTAACCATTCATCAAAAACCGTGCACACTACATCTCCACATCAGTGTGAAACCTTTATTTCATTAATGTAGCAAAGTGATTACATAATAATTGTGAATGAATAAGTGTGGTGACATAGAAAATGCTCCAGCCAACAGCTCTTCCACGTGATAACACGCAAGCAATCACCAAGGCTTGAAATCATTGATATGTTTGCTGTTTTGCATGAACCACTCCCACCGATCCTACTGCAACATTTCCGCTAAGTTGAGGTCAAAACGTTCACTCTGCAACTACAGAACACATTTATTTCTCTCTGCTACATCCATTCTATTATAGATTTATGTATGTGTTTACACTGCCTGCTTTGGCTCATGGACAAATACTCTGGCAGCCTGGGTTGTATTCCAGAATCCATTGGTTCCTCAATGGCTGTGAGACTCCTACAAGACAGCCCCAATCCCTGATATTCCCACTACAATGCTTCACAGTTGGGATGATATTATTGTGTTCCAATTCTGTAACTTAAAACTTAAATTTTCTCACTTATCCTAAAAATATCCACATTAATTTTATGGGGCATATTCAATTGTTTACTTTTTCCGCCGCTGAAAAAGTATTACCGTTATTACGGTAATCTAAGCCGGATTTCATCTCGCAGCTCCCTGAGCCGCGAGCTGAAATCCAGCGTGAAAAGTACCGTAGTATCGTAACGGTATTTACGCACACTATTACCGTAATGATGGTAATAGTGCACGGGGCGCGTTACTTTAGGCTGTAGCGCCAACAATTAAATATGCCCCTATCTGTCTATAGAACATTCTACCAGTATCCTTCAAGATCATTTAGATGGTCTTTTGCACACTTGGGATTTATTTCCTTTTTGTATCCTACATTCCATATTTTGTCTAGTGTATGACGGTCTTGTGAACACTGACATTAAACAATATAAGAGAGGCCTTCAGATAAATAGCTGTTGTTGTCACACATTGTTTTTAAACTTAGTAACATTTCACTATCCCGTGTTTGTTGGTGAAAAATAAATATACTTAAAATTATGACTTTTGCTATAAATCTATATTCACTGCAATATTTTCTTTCCTCTCAGATTCACAGTCGTAGAAAAAAGATTTTAGATCTTTATGCCAATGTATGCAGTGTTGCAGAAGGTGCGTATACTGAACTGTTATATTACTTCACAACAGCCACATTGTAAAAGTCATTGAAAAAAGATTCACCTGTTCACTACCAGCTATTCCATGTTTTGTTTACTGCTGATCATGATTAAGGCATAAACCTAGACTCCAACATTATTATTTTTGGATATCAATATTATATCAGATTTGTGAGGTGCATTTGTAGTGTCCAGTGTTGCCTGAATCTACCTACTTTTCAGAGATATTGGAAATCACTTATGAAGAGCATCTGATATGCTATACAAAATACCTTGGTTTTTGTACTGTTGGGCCTAGATGGTCTGCCTAGCGCAAATCAGGTGACACGTCTATTATCTGTAGGACCGGCAGAAAAATCTTTCGGTGTAGAACTGTGGAAAAGTAACACCGATTTCAATTGAATAAAGCTTTCCTCCTAAAGTACTGCTCGGTTTAGCCTCATTTAAATAAATCATAAGAGTGCTATAATACCGACCCTGTCCACAAACCTCACCCCTTTTTTACATGCTAAAAACAGACCACTGTTGAGGGATAAGGGACTTGTCTCATAGACCATATTACATTATTGAAAGGCAGCTGCTATCTGGCTAGGCTGCAAGTCCATTCAACCCTTGTGGTGCATTTCTCAGTCCTGAGCTATCGTCTGATTGCAATGTGTCCGTTTCAGCAACTAAAATGCATATCCCTACTTAATACATTTGCTAAAATGTAATACAAATTAAAGTTTTCTTTACAAATAGCATAAAGACCGCTGAATTCATTGGAAAGCCATAATATTTAATTGCAAATATAGAATAAAAACTGTTTTTCTATCTTTGATTTTATTACAGTGAAGCATACCAATCACTTCTAATGTAAATCCAATCAAGGTAAATTACACTATTCATAGACTTTCTACAATTATAATGAATGTTTTTGTTGTCTTTCAGGGCTAAGCCCTACAGAGTTGCCATTTGATTGTCTAGAAAAGACCAGCAGGATGCTCAGTTCTACCTATAATACAGAAAAGGCAATAGTGAAAACGTGGCGCCACCTTGCCGAGAGCTTTGGCCTAAAGAGAGATGAAATTGGAGGAATGACAGATGGACTTCAGCTTTTTGATCGGATCAGTACTGCTGGGTACAGCATCCCAGATCTTCTCACCAAACTGGTACAGATTGAGAGACTGGATGCCGTGGAGTCTCTTTGTGCAGACATTGTGGAGTGGGCACAAGCTTCTCCAACAATTACACCACCTACAGCGCCTAATAGTGAAAGTTTATGAACTAAAGTTTGACTTATACCGTTATGTTGGAATAGAGGGGGATGTAACTTCCCGATTAGATGAGCCATCATGTTTAGTCTTGGCTAGGCACTGCAAGAGGTCAAGAAAGCATTATTAAGGCACAATATGTAGCGTCAAGAAGGAAAGCATAAAGAAAATACAAAACAGACTTGTCTGATGGAGTGTACAAAACCCTTGATGATAAAGACTAATGAATACCATTATTTAATACTTTTCTTTAAATGGAACCTGTGACTGGAAGGATTATTTCCTTTCAACATTTTAGTGATTAACTAAGAACTTTTCTTGCTTAAACAATTCACTTGTGTATAGACTGATTTATTCAGCTGGAGTAACAGCTAAGTGTTGTTTATTCCCGTCTAAGAAATAATAATTATTTTTATGGTAGTTTTTCTGAGGTTTCAGAATCCGTAAAAAAATATGTTAAGTGGATCATACAAGATTCCTCAAGTGGCTGATTTAAGCTATAGTTCAGAATCATTTCATGCTGCATGATTAACTCCACGGGGTCACGTTTGTGTCATTAAGCCACTATCCTGCTCATTTTAAAAACTCTGTTAGGAACAATACATTTCCTTCCAGCTGGTTTAGATTTCTACAGATGTGAAAGGCTTGAGATCTTGATTGTCATTTAAACCATGAACACTAGTGCGGCCAAAGATGTTAATAGCTCAGGGCTGCAATCACTCTGTAGAAAACCAGTTGGACACCGGTGTTAAAGTGTAAATAACCCGATAATCTGATACTTAGGGGCTGATTAAGAGTTAAGAGCAATTTAAGCTACTGGGTGCAAGCACTTGGAGAAAACATTTAGTATTGCAGAGGTAATATGTAAAACATACAGGCTGATTTAAAGTTGTGTAGGGGGCAAGGTCTAGCCCAGCTCTAGAATGCGGGGTAAAAATAGAGTTGGCCAGTATGTGTGAGCAGAATGCAAGAGAAAAGAACCCCCTTGTATATGGTTTGATCGGCAGCAAATTCTGAAAGTGCATAAAATTTGTACCCATCTCTAAATTAGGCATTTCCTTTTCAGTCAGCATAACTATGAATACATATCATGGTGTAAATGTATCAAACTGAGAGTTTTCCGGCGAGTTTAAAAAGTGGAGATATTACCTATAGCAACCAATCAGATTCTAGCTATCATTTTGTAGAATGTACTAAATAACCGATAGCTAGAATCTGATTGGTTTTTCAAACCCGCCGGAAAACTCTCAGCTTGATACATTTACACCCATATGTACGTATCTGCAGGGTTAAGTAAAGTGGCGATCCATTTAATGTGGCCTATTGCAATAATAATAATATGGTGAAATGTGAATCCAATTTTTAAATTGTTTTTCACATACAATGACACTGAAGGGAATGCATTGTTGTAAATCATGAAGTGTTATTTTTAGTCATTTCTGTGATTGATTTGAATTTCTTGAGAGTAACTGCCATTAATGATATTTAAAGTGCTCTGAATGAAAATTGGAACATTAGTGATTGTATTACGGGACACTTGCAACGTGATCCTTTTCACCAAGACTGCTCCTGCCCTTGCTGCTTATTTTCCGATGACACTAACTTCAGCTGGATGGAATCATTGCTTTTAAGGGTGCAGCATTTTGTCACCTAGTTAGTGGCACCATAAAGACAATAGAAAATGTGGTTCATCCGTCACATGAGAATGCTGCATTTGTTCTAGGTGGGGAAAATGCAGTTTTCAGAATCACTCGTCTATCATTGCCCTAATAGTACAGACTCATTCCAGTTTCAGATGTGCTTTTTAACAGTAGTAAAAAAGCATTTCAAACACAAACACATTAGATTTGCATTTAATCTGTGTTTGTACTTACGTTTTATATGCTTTCCAATGTGTTGAAATGCAACAAGTATCGGTCCGAAAAATGCTAAAACAAAGCAGATAAAAACTCTAATGGGTATGGTGACATTAGGAACAATGATTGCTAGAGTCAGATCTATTTACATGAATTAAATTTTTATTTACATGAAAATGCATCTAAAAATGGTCACTGTGTTATATACCCAAAGGGTGTTTACCTACTAATGTTTTTAAATATGTTTTACATGCATTTTAATGTATGCAAGATGCATGTAAATTGGTCTGACATTAGAAACCATTATTTCTAGGTACCAGCTGCACTGCAATATAAATGCCCTATAAGAAACAAAAAGACAGTTGTTGTCAGTGCTTATCCTTAGCACTGCATACCTGTGTGTATCTAGCAAAATGCATGAGGTATTAGTTCAGATTTTGATCAAAACATATAAGCCTGCATCCCACTGTCTTTGTGGTTACTGCATGTAAACTCCCACTGCATGAGCTTCCTAGCTCACATGGAACTCTACATTCTTAGCAAAAAAAAACTAAATGCTAGTAAAAAACGCATAGCAAACATTTGCATTCATATGCGTTTTTATGAGCAATTTTACAGAACACTGTGTGTATGTGGCTTTAACACATTGTTTTGTAAGGAAAATTGAGCAGTCCATTGTATATGGATTTAAAGTGTTGTTTTAGATGGAGCAGATCATTGTATGCTGGATGAAATGGGTCATGATAGATGGTGCTTTCAAGTCAGCACAGTTGTCTTCCTCAGGAAATAAAAAACATTTGTTCCTATTTGTTGGTTGAGAAGGTCTCATTATATCATGTAAAGCTCATAAAAACTGTGCATGAATCATTTTTCAACGGTTGTGTATGACTATGTGCTTTTCAGTGAGGGTTATGCAAGTTAACCTGGCGCTATTTAACAAATATATAATTTAAAATTACCTGGAACCTTACTAGAAGGTGTTGCCCATAGGGATAAAAGACACATATTTCCAATTCGCACAGATGTAATAAAAAATAAAACTGGCCTGGTACAAATGAGCCCATTTTACTGTTGCTTGAAACCAGCTCAAATTACACAATGCTTCATTATCAAACAATAGTGCTTGGATTGTAAATTGCAAATACAAATGATGTTAATGGCTCGTTCAGTCATTTTATTTGATGGATATTTGCTGAGTACATTAGATCATTCAAATGGCCTTTAGGAAATATAAGCAGACTCAGAAGAGGTATATTTTGTTAGACAGAAGGAGGCTAAGAAGGTAATCAGATATGCCCAGTCAGTAGGTAAACGGGGCAAAACTTTTTTAGGTATATAAGTAAAAGGAGAAAAACAAAAGGAGGAATAATAAGACTAAAGACAGAGAGTGAACGTCTTGTTGAGGGAGACAAGGTAATAGCAGATCATCCTAATAATTATTTTTTATCAGTGTTCACTACAGAAAGAGAGGGGAAGCGTCGTAGTTAAGTTGCAAGTATATTCGTAAAAATGAGGTAGATACAAGTACATTTACAGAGGCGAAGGTCGTAAGAGATCTCAAAGCTGAAAGTGGATAAATCAATAGGGCAAGATGGGATACATCCACGGATACTAAAAGAGCTTAAAGGGTTTCGGGTAACACCATTAGCAGAATTATTCAACCAGCCACTAACTACAGGAGTAATTCCAGAGGGCTGGAAAAGAGCAAATGTTATCCCACTGTACAAAAGTGGAAGCAAGGAAGAGGCGAGCAACTACAGACCAGTGAGCCTGTCATCAGTAGTAGGGAAATTGATGGAAACACTCTTAAAAGAAAGAGTTGTAGAATATCTCAAATCCAGTAACTTACAGGATCCCAAACAGCATGAATTTGCTGGGGGGAGATCATGTCAAACAAATCTTATTGACTTTTTTGACTGGGTGACTAAAGTAATAGATCAAGGGGAGGGGGTGTAGATGTAGCTTATCTAGACTTTAGAAAGGCATTTAACACTGTCCCACATCGCAGACTGTTAAATAAATTTGAAAGCTTGGGATTGGATTCAAAGATGGTTGAATGGATGAGATCTTGGTTGCAGGAAAGAAAACAGAGTTGTAGTAAATGGATGCATTCACAGAAGGGAAAGGTTACCAGTTGAGTACCTCAGGGATCCATACTTGGACCAGTGCTTTTTAATATCTTTACTGGTGATAATGCAAATGGTACTGGAAGGAAAGTATGCGTTTTTGCAAATAACACAAAGATATGCAACAGGTTAGACATACATGGAGAGGTAAAACAAATGATTGATGATTTGGGATAGACAAGAGGAATGGTCAAGAGTATAGCAACTACAATTTAATGCCAAAAATGCAAAATCATGCACTTGGGTCTCAAAAACCTAGAGGTTAAATATATTATGAATGGTACTATAATGGAAACTACTGGAGGCCATATCTCCAGAAGGATATAAATACATTAGAGACTATATAAAGAAGGACAACTAAAATGGTGCATGGCCTACATCACAAAATTTACCAGGAAAGACTCAAAGATCTTAATATATATAGTTTGGAGCAGAAAAGGGAAAGGGGGACATGATAGAGACTTTCAAATATATTAATAAGGTACAGGAGAGAAACATTCTTCAATGGAAGAGAAATATTAGAACAGAACGACATGAAATGGAGGGAAGTAGGTTCAGAGGAAATTAGAGGAAAAACTACTTCACAGAAAGGGTAGTGGATAAGTGGAATAGTCTCCCATCAGAGGTGGTAGAGGCTAATACAATAGAGCAATTTAAACATGCTTGTGATAGACATAAGGATATCATTACAAAGAATAAAGGATCAAATAGGGTTTGAATATACCATAGGTTAAAAAATGGGCAGACTAGATGGGCCAAGTGGTTCTTATGCCATCAAATTCTGTCTCTGCATTAATACGATTTAGACAATTGCACTATTATGTTAGAACTTCATATCTGAGCTCTATTACCAGATATTACATACTCTTCCACCATGAACCATTTCACTTATCTACCATTTCCATTAGCCTATAATAGCTAAAGGTAACCATCAAAGTCATGATAAATAAAACATTCGTTACTTCTACAGTTTTGAACCCCCACAGTGTTGTTCTGCAGCGTTTAAACATTATGGATCCTTTCCCAAGGACCATCTTCTGCATTTCTGTTTTTTATACAAACCTGTGTCAATGGGCCATGCATGCAAACATAGGGATGAATGTGCACATGTGTCCATGGATGTAACATGTAAGTTCACATGTACAGGTATAACAACAGTGGCATCTGCAGATTGTAGTAAAATAATAGGCATACCCAAAATAAATGAAAACATACACAATTATGTATTGATAATAGAACCCCTTCTCCAATTCCTTCCTTAGCAGTATCTGTAACACATGCTATACTTACCATGTATACCATATAATATGTACACCATAAAATATACACCTTGACTACACTGCAATTAGTACTAAGGCAGCATGCTTATCGTAAAAGGTAACATTTATAAAACAGCCCTAATGCACTTAAGTATTATGTGATGACCATGTCACCCCTTCGTATCAGCACATTCTAGTTATAATGATAGTTCTATATTCAGCATTATCTGAACATGTATGAAGTGCTTTATCCCTGAAAATGCATTTAGCTCAATTTGCTTTCTGTATTTTTTATATACTTTACCAAATTTACATTTTTTTTATGCCTTTAGCATTTTATTCACTTTATTTCAGTTGTTCTGTTACATATTCTTGGCAGATGAGTGGACATGTGGCAGCTTAATGGTATATTTGGTATTTCTTAATATCCCAAATACAATTGGGCTGTGCTTCTCATTAGGAGAGATGCTCAAATTACTTCAATCGGTTCAAAATTCCATTGAGCATGGCCGATTCAAGGGCTTTAAAATGATTTACAGTACGATCATGATTTTTGGGGCAACTCCATATAGGTTTGATACTCCTGACCGACTTCATGGTTCGCAGGTCAAGTTCACAGCTAGCAGTTAAAACGAAGGACTTTAAAATAAATGTCACAAGTTCATTATCTTTAAAGCCAATTTGATGAACCAGTTTAAGAGCTACTTAGAAACAAATTTGAGTATCTCTAATCAACAGATTTTGGTGCATGCAGAAACAAACTCTGGGATTGGATATTTTACATGCATATGTGTAATTAAAAAACCATGCAGTAGGTGGAGTCACAGTGACTTGTATGTCCACCTGTATAATAGCAGGTGAATATGTCAATTCACACAGATGGACTCCCAGCTATTAGGTATTGCTGTTAATAGGATGAGGATGAATTGTGATGACCAACTGGTGTGCTGTCTAAAATATTTCCAAATAAATCCATGTTACAAAAGACCTGTCAAATCTTTATCAAATGTATGAACCTTAAAAGCAGTGAAACAACAAGTTTTTGCATGAGTTCAATGGCATTGAGTTGAATACTTATGTTTTAATTCTGTATATATAAATTATTATATTGTATAAATCTGCTTCAAATTGTTATTAAAAATGTACCAAAAATAAGTTTTACGATGTCAGTTGATTTAACAGAGCAAAAATAAATGCAACTAATGTTATCATATGGGTTTATGAATGTTCATGTGTGCTAAATTTATGCATTACTGACCATTGCTTTCCCATTGATCTATCATAAATATTATAAATATTGAAGATGGATATATCACAGTTTTCTATAACAATGATAACATGAATTTAGCATATGGCAAAATGGCTGGTATCAACACAGTAATAAAGACCCCACTCTTAGTATACAATAGCTATGAGTCCATGGTCTGAGTCATCGAAATGAGTTAGCAGCAAGTAGTATTCAATACTACTATGAGTTTACAGCATAACAATAATGAATTACACTAAATATCCTCTTGCACATGGATGGTGAAAAGAAATTGTGGTCGGAAGATTAACATGTCTCTCTCTTGAAGTGGATGATGCGGGGAATAATGAATATACGTAGGTGAAGATGAGAGGAGGAGCAGTCCCAGTTATGTTAAGCAGTTTAAGGTCAGGCCTCTAGTTCAGGTGGGCCCGCTATAATGGTGCTCAGCCCTGTGTATGGTGCCCCGTGTGCTGTGCACTGCAGAATTATAAGAGTTACTCACACTTACTGTGAACATGAACCAATTCTGGATACCAGGTGGGCCCTTCAAATTTGAAGTAGAGTTCAAAGGCCTGTTGGGCTCCAATGGCTCTCCTCAATGGGCCAAAGAGTAGAAGTAGTAGCAAAGGCAGGCACCTGGATACCATGGAATAACTGTAAGAGATCAGGACTCCCAGGGGCAATTGGAATATATCTAAACCCCCACTTGACACATTGACTGGATCTGGGCTCCCTCTGGACAGCTGGACCAGATCTTGACTACCTTTGGACACCTGGACCGGATCTGAACAGCATTTTCCTCTCAGGCAGGTTTCTCCCTGATAGTGGCAGCTTGCACTGTGACACAGTTTTCCCTCTCAAACTGGCAGTTCTCACACTTATACTGGCAGCACCTTCTGTTATAGCGGCAGCTTCCTCTGATAGATTGGGATTTCTCCCAATGACACTGGCACTATTTTCTGTTAGACTGATAGCTATCTCTAGTATACTGGCATCGCTCATTATGACACTGGCAGCTCCTTTAATAGCATATAATAATTGTGGTGCTTGCTCTTACTGCTTCCCCACCAACTCTGCACTTCTCTGCAGTCTTTCCTTCCTCCAAACTCAGTGCTCACTGGCAGACTCAGTTGCTTTAACGATGCTGCCTATCCTTCCCCGATGGCTCTCACAGTGCAGACTGTGGTACCATTGGTGGATGTGACACCTTTCTCAACTGCACTAACACACTTCTCCTTTGGCTCCAAACGCTCTCATTTTATTAGGGGTTTGATGTGATTTCCACTCTGGCTGCTCAGGCAAGCTGAGAGATGTATCTCCAAATGCTTGAAGAAGCCTTGCACTGCCTTCAGCCATCGGCTCTTCTCTCTCCTCTCCCAGGGCCCGGCGTCCCTGTGCATGTGCATTTTTCTAGGGAGACAATAACATTTAAGAGATTATTTGGGTCTGCCTGGGCCTCATTCACTGTCTCTGTGTCAGCTAAGTATCAAGTAGCGCTATCTAAATTACTAGGCAATATTAATTACATGGAGGGGTCAAAATCCCACTTTTTACCAAGATGATGCATTATTATTTCACAAAACTTGGGTGACAGTCCCAAATTCAACAGTATAATGCGGTCTTATATATAAGGTAGTCTTTACTGGTATTGGTATGCAAGTATGAGTGTATGTCAGTGCCCGTTATGTGAATTAGCTATGTTAACTGTGTTGAAGTTCAAAAATGAAAAATAAACCAAACAACAAAAACGTAATACTAAAAAAAAAGAGACAAGGAGAGCCAAAGTTTTTTCTTTTTTAATTTGTAGATGTATTTTATTTTAAAGTAATTTATTTGGCAGAGAACAAAACAGAGTTTCCCTTTCAGTCTTAATAGTGAATCTTTTTTGACATAAAGAATGTTTTAAAATTATACCAGATGTGTTCTCATTATCTATAGACCCAGGAAGTTCCCTATTTTTAATATAAGCGGCATTTCAGCAAAGAAGATAATGAAAGTAGGATATTATGCATACATCTGCTACATTTAAGTAATATATTAAGTATTTTTTTTTATATATAGCATTGGAATTTGTTTCTTTGTGATGTTTTGCTGTGGTTTCCTTTCATTTTAATGTTCAATCAGCTCATCTCATGAATACAACCACAGTGAGCCCAAATGAAACACTGGCAGCAGTATGAGGTTTAGACTCATTGAGTCATGAACACATACAGGGAGTTAGAAGATTCACAGGTACCATCAGGCAAGCAAAGGTTAATGCAACATCAATCCTGTTTTGATTTTTACAACAGAAAAAGGTTGTATGAAGAGACAAAAGGGGTTGCATTCTATTATGCTTGTTAGTCAGGGTTAGAAAACTAGAACAGCTTTCTTTTTCTTTTATAATTATTGTTATTGTATCACCTTATTTTATTGCAGGAAAGGGAATACCTGCTTCAAGTGTTATTTGCGCTTTGGATTGATCATTTTTCTGAGGTGAAGAGACAAGCTCTTCCATGTGTCAGATACCTGGCTGGTAGTTACCAAGGGACCAATTTAGTGCTCTTAGCACCCTATTCTCAAATCCAAGCTCCCTATAAACCAAGCAAAAAACTATTGCAGTGCTGAGTAGACGCTATCCATAATGCAACAAAAACTTGTCCTTCCCTTAAAATAAAGTCAGACACAAAGGGTACTTTATTGTTTTATGTGAATTTGTATTGAAGTGTATTATTTGATGTATTTAATGAGGCTAATGCGATACATAGGGTGTGTATGGCTTTTGTGTTTCAGGAATAATAACGCCTATTACCAGCTGGTAACTAAGAATAAGTGAGCCTTGAAGTACTGGTTCAAGGTCATAATTGTTTTCCCAGTTCTGACACTGCTGGCGGCTCACTCAGGGTATGCAAGTGAACGTCTGTTATTATTTAAACTGCACATATAAAATACAGAGAAAGATATCCCTATGATTGGTGACTACTGATGTCACAATGGCACCAGATTTCTTTCACTATGTCCATACTCATCCTTGTCAGAGAGTGACGAACATAAACATATGTTTGACAGCTTTTCATACATTGTTTGAGCAATACCTACTGCTTCCCTTTATTTCCTTCATCTCATTTACCTGTCATTTTACCTGTCACTGATTAATACAGGGCTGTATTAATCAGTGGGCAAAAGCAGCAGTTGCCAAGAGCACTGTATGATCAACCCATGTCCAAGTCAACATTCCCCTATAAACCTAGAATAAAAGTCCCAACATGCCCTAGCATGTAATTCCAAAACCACTGGTCGCTTACCCTTATATGGTAAACAAAAAAAAATACCAGCACAAGTCTTAATCTAATTTTCTTAATCCTAACTATTACACTGCCCTAAAATGCCCACATATGTACTCTGCTGAAAGAGGTTGGCGTAAAGATTTGTTGGAAAAATGTCACAGAAAGCTAGATCAGAAAGAATTATAGAAAAGAAGAAGGGTGAAAAACAATGGAGTCCCTAATTCGCCTTCATTACTGAGTTTAATGATGTAATGAACATGTAAATAAATAAACACAATCATTAAAAGCATTGGAATGTCATTTTGAAGGATCAAGTTAACATACCAATCCTTCCCATAAGGCCACAGGTGACAGTAGGAGGGTGCGGGAGGGTGGTTTTTTTTGTTAAAGAAGATGTCCCCAAATGAGATTTAGTTTTAAATGAAACTGTCCCCTAGAGGTCTAAATTTTGAGATTGACTTAGCTACCTTTTTATAGTAACCCCCTCGGTGTCTCATTTATCATGATTTATATTTACAAAAGGATATGACTTCTTTTAATATTTTATTCATTTTATTCATTTGTATAAGGCTTTTTAGCTACTGAAACTTCTGGTTCCATCTAAAATGTAAGTTGTTGTTATAATAATTAACAACTTTATATAAAGTTTTTAATTTGCTTAAAGTAATATGGCCTCTTAGGTGGTAAGCAGAAAAAAGCTCACATGTAAAAAACCCACAGGAAAATTGCTCGCGGATAAAACCCCACTGACATAAATGCCCACAACAAAAATGCTCACATGGAGAATTGCTCACACAGAAAAATACCCACATGGAAAATATCCTATTGCAGGCTAGTCCTCTGATAACTCCATGACTGAATGATCTGCGAACCCTATATCCTCACACAGGGCTCCATCCTAGTGCAAACAATGAAGTTTTCAAGAAGCCAGAAAAACAACTACGCTATGATTTATTTGGGATTTGAATATCTTGCTTTTCGCACTATTAATGGCGTGGTGACTCGGAGATGCAGACAAAATCGCTTTATGAAGTGCCATTCCATTATAAAAACAAAAGATGGCAACATAGTTCAAGAACCAACAGAACATTGCCATGACACTTGTTCTCAAAAAGCAGCAGCAAACGTTGCCAGAAGCAAAATGAGGCAAGACATGAGAGCAGCAAATGCCACTCCTGCATGTGATGGGACATGTGTTCTCAGGGTTAAATAATAATATATTGGCCCATATGCCCAGACAATCTTCTGTCGCAAGAAGTCTTCTCTCTCACAGAACACACAGTAATTTGCCCATTTCAAAAACCATGAATTTTGACATTCCTGAACACTATAGTAAATTGATTCTTCATGATTCAGGTGTGGATAATCAGACAGAATTCTAGTTTTAGGTGATAGAGATCTTATGCTGGAATTGAACAAAGATACCATATATAGAGATGGTACTTTGATAAAGTGCCAAATATGTTTTAACAATTGTACACGTGACTGTCACGAGCCGCGGCGGTACTCACAGCCACCACGGCTCGCATCCTGTCGGTCCCAGCGTCCCGGCCTTCGCTATGACGACCGGGACGTCACTTCCTTCCAGCTCCCGGCCGTTGCCAAGGCAACGGCCGGGCAGCGTCGCTGCAGCCAGGCGCGCCTGCGCATTAGGGGCTAATAGTTAGATTCAGCCTGTGGCTGAATTAGCAGTCTTTAGCCTGCAGGTGTGAGATTCAGGGCTAAGCCCTGATTTGATTGGCCTTTTAGTATCTGGCAATTAGTCTGCAACTGTGGCTCTGTTTGTGATTGGCTCTGGGCTGCATTTAAGGCAATGAGGGCTGATGCCTCATTGCCGGTTATAGCGTTCTGTCCTCAGTCCTGCTGCCTGCTTGTACTATCCGTTTAGGTTCCTGCTACCTTAGATTTGACCACCCGTGTTTGACCTGTGACCCTTCTCTTCTGACCTTGACCTTTTGCCTGGAATGCGGATTTTGCTTCTTTGCCTGTGAGTTTGACCCTTCGCTTGCCCTTGGATATTGCATCTGTGCCTGTGACCTTTGGACTTTGGATTTCTCTTATATACAGTTCACCAATCACTCCTGGGAAACTCCTTTAAGTCAGTATACGCTACTCGACCCTCAGTCAGCCCAGTCTGTCCCCACCACTAGGGGCTCCAGCGAACACCTGGTCTTCTGAGTAGTTCCCGAGTTTCACTGTACTGACTTGGGAGTTCCTAACAGTGACATGACAAGGTGGGTAATACATATCAGCCATGTATTTACATTATACTACAAAAAAATAACATGGACCCCTATAATGGAATGCTTGAAATAATGAAGCTATTGATTCCAGATTTGGAACCTCAAAAGGTTTTAGTCAATTTTGAGAAGGTTTGTATGAATGCAGTTAGGATTGCCTTTACACATGCTGAGGTCAAAGGGTTTTATTTTCATCTGTGTCAGAGTCTCATTAGGAAATTCAACAATGTTGGCTTGAAGACTGAATATGAAACTAATATGAACCTAAAAATTACACTGAAGTATCTTGCTGCATTAGAATTTGTTCCAATCTATGATGTCAGAAGGCTGGCCTCCACATTTCCAGATGAAGACAGCTATACTAAAGTGCTCACGTACTTCTTTTGTACACATATTAAAGGTGCAGCAGGTAGAGATCCTCAGTTTCCTATAACAACATGGAATCATCATGATGCAGCCCTGGAACAGTCGTTACAGACTACAAATTGTTCTTAATTCCCTATTCCATTGCAGTCATCCCAGTGTTTGGTTTCTATATGATGGGACTGCAGAGGGACCTGGCTTACCACAAATTAACATTGGCTAATGCACAGGCAGGTTGCCTAGAGGTGAAAAAGAGGAAATATGAGGCACTCCATGACATGGTTGCCCCTTCTGTGCAGCAATATGAGCAGGTGAAAGGTAAGCTAAATCATTTAAGAATACTGGCAAAATTGCAAATAAAGAATTTTAACGGATTCATTATTTATGACATTTATTATTTAATGTCCAGGGCTCTCTGTGGGGCTCCTCTCTTTTTATGGGTTAAACAAGTATTATTAAATATTTGCTGTTTCTATTTTTTTTTTCGTTCTCAATAAAGTTTGTTGATAAAAAAAACTGTTCATGATTTCCTGTATTTACCTCGCAAACATTTACACTCAAGAGCAATAAAGCCCTCTTCATACACAGGCCACTTTTGTTTAGCAAAGATTTAATATACTTATATAGTAATATTAAATTACTATATGTGGATATTTTTCTGTATGAGCATTTTTCTGTTTTGGTTTTTCCATGTGGGTATTTTTCTGTGTGAGCAATTTTCTTGTGGGCATTTGTGTCAATGGGGTTTTATCCGTGAGCAATTTTCCGTTTCAACATTTTTCTTGTGGGCATTTATGTCCGTGGGCATTTTTCTGTTTGGGTTATTTTCCATGTGGGTATTTTACTGTGTGAGCAATTTTCTGTGTGAGCATTTTTCTTGCGGGCATTTATGTCAGCGGGGTTTTATCCATGAGCAATTTTCCTGTGGGTTGTTTTTCATGTGAGCTTTTTTCATAGTACCCTCTGTCGAATCTATATCAGATTGTCCACCTGTAAGTGTCAGATTATCAGTTATGAGCTCATCAGCTGGAGAGAATTAAATACACCGCATGGTTTGAGTGTACAATAAACTCTGCTTTATTAGTTACAAGTCCCGATCTATATAGCAAAAATCACGTATTACAGAAAACTACGCCCCAAAAGTTTTTAACCTCTCATGTTCCCTTTACACAGATGTTAGTATATTCTCTCATTATCCACACTAGAACTCCCCAGGGGAGGGGGGGGTGGCTTATCTCCTGTCTGGTATGTCCAAGGTTATAAGCATAGCCTTGCAAATAATGAATTACTCCTACAAAACAGGTGCATCTAATTGTATTTAAGCTATAACAGAACAAAATGGCTATAAGACAACAAGATGGCGTCAGCTTAGCAAAATCACATTTCTCACCTCTTAGGTATGTAGTTAGATTCCTACAATCCAATAGCTTTGATTGTAATAAAGATGCTGAACCTTTTGTCTGTAAAGAGAACTTGGATGATTAGTTTTTGAAATAGCACCAATTTAGAACCTTATTTACACATCTAAACATTTAAACGTCCACATTTTTAAATGATACTATTCAACATAAACAAGCTACTTTTCCTTTGACGTTTCAGTACTGGTAATTATCATCACAATTGAATCTGTTCTTATTAGTAAACAGAATTGTATGAACTCTAGTTTAGTGAAACCAACGCATTTTATGGTTTTATTTTTGGTGGCTTTCAAATCACCAGATTTTCAAAATGCAAAACTTCAGGAAAACCACCGTAAAAGCAACGTTTTACAAAGTACATTACAAATTGTCATTCCGATATTTTACATGATAAGAATATAAGGCGTGAGATTTAAAAATCAGCTGGAAAAAGATGGAAAAACTGACAGAAAAAAGAGGTGGTTGTGACAGACAAGATGCTTAAACTATAAAAAAAAAAACCTCTTTGCAACATTGGGTGTTGCAAGTTGACGATTACTGGCAATGTGGTGAACAATATGGTGTTATGTGTATTGGAGAAGAGAAGGAGGGAGGAGAAGCATCAGCACCAAGGTCCACATATTATGTATCACTTTTGATGCTTTTGGAGTACCTTTGGACTTCTGAAGACCAGTTTCAAGTGTCTTGATAAATCTGGTGGTTTGCTTCTCTATGGCCCTGCAAAGATGGTCAATATTGTGGTGTATTGCAGTCTACTGCATAAATAGGCTCTAAATAGGGCATTTCCAATTGCAGTAGACAGCGAGGAAGCATGGTGCTTTTATCATCAGCGGTTATGGACAATTCAAATGAGGGGGGCAGATCAGACAGAGACTAATTGAAATATATTTCACATGCAAGTAGTTTTACTTAAAGAGTAAAATTCTTAGCTGAGCTTTAATGAAATAAATACAAAACATAACTATTTTTCTTTCCTTAGTTTAGATTTATTACATGGTATATTTGTGTGAAGGCTATTGTGGCCTCTATCTCTGCCACCTTTTGCATGATATGTGTAGTGCAAATAGTTTGTAAGTTGTACTGAAGCATTGCCTAACTAATGTTATAGCGTCATACACAGATGCAGGGTATGTTGATACAATAAAAACATGTTAATACCCAACAAAATGTTATTAATTTCTTTATAAGTCTTTTGAACCCAAACAACAAAAATATTGAGGAATCTGTTGTTAAAGGAGATGGATCATCAAATAGTTTAATTGGACATAAAACAATAAAGATTAATTTGTAATGTTTAACATTAAATAAAATATTAACAATGCTATATAGCAAATAAATATAAAACATATATTGTTATATAACATATTACATTATTTCTCTTTCCTTCATTTTTTAGCTTGGCTCTTCTGCGCTTTCACTACTGTGGCCTCTTCCTCGGCCACCCCTGGTGCGTACACATCGCCTTGTTAAGTGGTCGTGGTAGAAGTGACTAGTGTGGTGGCCAGTAAATGTGCAATCAAATCTTAGTGTAATTGTGATGCTGCAATATTGACAGTTGAGTTCAGCTTCCCGACTTAGGCGGTCAAGGAATTTATTGCCACAGTCATCAGTGTGAATTTATGATCAATGGTCTCCATGTCATTTGTACACCTGGACAGCAGTGGTATGGAAATAACATGTATTGTAGCCCTTTAAGTCGTTGATCTATTGGGCTCAACTGCTGAGTTTGGGCCTGCATAAATGTGTTTGGAACAACATAAATTCTGTCACAGCAGCTGCTATGTCAATTGGACTGTCGTGTTGTGTAGGAGGAATAGCCTCATAGGCAGGTTGCTCATGTGGTTGGCTTTCTGCAGGGGCAGATGGGACAGATTTAACTTTCACTAAAGCCAGAGTGATTATGTGTCTTCATTGTCCTCTGCAGGTGCACCAAATTCTTCTGAAGGCTCCTGCTGTACAGTATGCCTTTCAAGGTGGAAAGGTCCTGTAAATGATTATAGGTGTATGTAAAATTACAGCACAATGTATGTAAGCAATGAACGCTCTTTTTTTTTTTTTTTTAGCAGCATTTCAAGTTATTATAATAACAATGTTTTTTTTTTTTTTTTTAAGATGGACTCACCTGCTACCTCCTCATGTAAGTGTTGGCTGTTTTGATGGTGGGGAACCTTGTCTTTGAGAAGAACGTATTGATTGAACCATGGGACAAATTATTAATTCATCTTAGCCATGTTTACGCTGTGAAAAGTGAAAACATGTTAGGCACATGGCATTTTCCAAAAAGGTCGTTTGCCTGTCTGTTTGCATTGAACTGAACAAATTTATCATGATTTATTATTGTATTTTAAATAAATAAAATAATTTATTTTAAAACTATCTAGCTATACTCACCAGCATTTTGCTGTGTCAGAGGTCTGTCACTGTCATGTACGTTAGTACCCTCTATGATCTCCAGTGACAGGTATATTGTATGACCAGGGTGGCATACTACCTGTGGCTGCAGCAGTCCTTCCTTCCTCTGCAATTTACTCTTTAAGGCGTTGCTTGATGTCAGAGAACCTTGTTTTTGCAGTAAGACACAGTTCTCTTTAGGGGCCCCATTGAATTCACATTATTACAGACTCCTGCCCATAATTCCTTATTGGGGTCATTAACACAAATATATAAAAGGACAAAACAGAGTACATAAACAACACTCACACCACAATCACACACAAAAAACAATAACAAGAGTTAAACCAAAAAAGACAGAAAACTAGTAGACAAACAGACAAGTAAGGGCAAGACTTAAATATATAACAAGACCCCTCTCAACATGACTATTACTCAAACGCTATCAACTAGCACCTCAGATCCCAATCAAAGTTTTCAGGAACAATGCAAAGCAGCCAATGTGAAAAAGGCATTTGATGTGTATATTGTTGGGTTTTAATACTGCCACACATCACCGGAAGCTTGAGATTGCAACACCCAAACCGCTGGGTACTAGATCCGATGGCTTGAAGGTCAAAAGTGTCTGCGATGTGCAGTGGTTTCAAAACTCCCAAAATAATAGCCGTTTAGTAAATCTACACCCTGCTTTCCATCCTTTTATAAGATAATTATCTAAATAATGAAATCAATCAGTCTTGAGCATTTAATAGTCCAGTCTTAATTTAAGAAAGTCTAAGGGGCCTATTCCTGATAGGGAGAAAATATGTTTATCTGGTGAAAACAGGAATTGAGGGTTTCACCCTATTTACCAAAGCTCCTGGGTGGGTGTTAGCTATTGCCGGGTATTGCTGACTTTAGCTTTCTCCGTGGGTCTCTAACAAAGGCTTCCACAAGCAGAGCATGGGAAAGTCTATTTACCATAATACTAAATCAAAGTGCCATAGACAGGAAATCTTTAGTCATTGATAGAAAGCATTTTGTGGACATGGCCCTCTCCTTGAAACCACACAGTGTATTAGAAAAATACAAGACCAGTACATATTATACATAACTTTCATATCATTTTCTAAGGCTGGGTATACACTACAGAATTTTCCGACCAATGTGTTGTCTACAACGATCGTAGACAACACATTGGTCGGAAAAGTCCCGATCAGCATGCCGACACACTATACATCTTTTAAAATATTTACCCTCAGATCTGTACTCTTCAACTATCATAATCATGGGCTGAAAAGATCATGACTCTGTAACCTCTATGGAGATCCTGATCATGAGTGCATACACACTGCAGGATTAGACGGATGTCGTTCCATAGCTGAATGAGATTCATAGTTCTGCTGAACAATCAAATCAAATGATGATCGGTGCTTTGGATAGATCCTCGTTCATCGCTGGAGCGTACACATTAATGCAATATCGAGCCAAACGGTCGTTTATCGCTTGATTGACCCGATACTCGGCTGAAACACTGTAGAGTGTACGCAGCCTAAATAGATTGTATAATGCTATTTGGTTGGACACACTAGCATACAACTTTGCTAACAACAACAGAGTTGGCAGAATAAAACCTTAGAGAAAATAAAAACCAGTCTGAACACATAAAATATTTTCACAAGAATCAAAAACAGGAAAGCTGAAAATGTAAATATAAAAATATAATCACTTGAAAGAAAGAAGAAATTTCCGAAACAGTTCGCTATTGAAAATCTTTAAGACACACATCTTTAAACATTGCTCACTAATGCAGGAAGAGCAATACCTTAAACAATAATTATGTTCTTAAGTTAACTGAATATTTTTTATCCAACTGAAATTAATCACAGTTCTCTTTTAATGGGAATATACGGTTACAAAAAGGGTTATAATGTTAACCTGTAACAGTAGGACTTCCACTATCAGACCTCAGTAGTCCCCTGTGATGAAAGTGTGTGCTGAGGCCATGTCAGAAAAGGTTAAACCCACCTAGGACCTAAAGCTAGAAATTGATTCCCCATATTGTGTTTTTAGTTTCATTTGCCCAAAGTATGGTCTTGCCACAGTTTTTCAATGTGTGCCAACCTCTTTACCCATTCACTTTGCAGTTTTTATTTTGTGAAGCCAATGATCCCTGGATTTATTACAGATGAAGCCTTGTTCTAGGTGAGAAATAAAGAGGGCGATTGAGGGATTTATAGGGGTGTTTTTATTTCAATTAAAATAATTTTTACAATTGTGTTTTTTATTTAATTTTTTTGGTGGTGCACTACAAGTCCCAGGGGGCCTTGGGTGCCAGGGCATGTTGGCACTTGCGTTTCTCCAAGGGCCAGCACACCTTGGCAGCCATAGGTATGCTGGTGCTTGTAGTACTACAAGCACCAGCATGCCCAAACACTTAATGGCAGCCTGGGCATGCTGAGACCTGTCGTGCACCAGGGACTAAATGGATTTATACATTTAAACAATTAATATTACCCCACACCCAGTGCCCCATTGGTGTGGGAAGAGTCATAGTACTATCAGCACGTGCTGGTTAAACATAGAGGGGCAGCTTCTTCTTTTTTTGCAGACACGATCTCCCTAGGTAATCTCTGCTGGTCAGCCCTGTGCTGACCAGCCTAAAGCTGGTTTGGCATTATGGCAGGGGGACCCCACACTGCGGGTTTCCTTTCTAAAGTGCCACAAGCACAGGCTGGCAAAGCCTAGTGCTGGTAACAGTAAATTCGGTGGGAGCCCACGCTTTTTATCCCCCATATTTTTCTAGTACCAGCATATAGGCTGGCAGTACTAGGTTAAGATATTTCGGGGGAAGGGCACGCTTGTTGTTTTACATTTATTGTGGGGTTTTTTTAACATTACCATTTTAATCTATTTATTTATGTCAATATTACAAAACTGTAGACATTATGACAGTGTGTCAAATGTGTCAACATTTTACATGTGAACATTGTGGATGTGCAGACATTATGTATGTAGACCTTAAAACAGTGTAGACATTATCACTGTTGACATTATGGTGTAGACATTTTGAATTTTCAACATTATGAAAGTAGAGACTTCAACTACATCCCAGAACACAGGTAATCACATAGGCTGGAGAAGATGGAATACGGTCAGGAGGCAATCCAAACAATGGTCAATATCCAAGCAAAAGATCAGGACAAGTGGTAAACCAAAGAATAGTCAATGTCCAGGTGAAAGGAGAGGACAGACACTAATGAAAAGGATAGTCAATGTGCAGGCACAAAGTCAGGGCAGGAGGCTATCAAAACAATGGTTAGTATTCAGGCAGAGTGAAAACCAAAATCAGAATCTGAACAGTAAAAGAAAAAAGCAGCAAAAACAGGTCCACTACAAGGTACTGCAACACGGACAGTGAACCTTATAGCTGCATTACTAGAGAATGGAGAGGCCGTTACATTAAGCTAGACTCACGCTTTGTGTCTGGGATCATTTTCTTACTGGAAAAAAAATTCACAGATCGGTACACTTCTGCAATGAAGGGATGCACTCTGACATACTGCACATTTGGACCAAACCCATATAGGTTGCTTCCTTGGATAGCAGGACTTGGGGGGGAGGCAGCTAATGATCTGATGATAGTGGTAGAGTTGTAATCAGGGCCGCAAAGAAGAAATTTGGGCTTTGCTACAGCAAGTTCATGGGCCCTCCTATAGTTCACTAGCATGTAAACGTATGTGCCACCACATATTGGCGTACATGAGAATGCTAGTAATGTTGCTGCTCCTAACACACTTATGCCAGATCATATGATGCCCACTACCATGCTGCATTTATTCATTCATTCATTCATTCATTCATTCAAACACTTTGTCTAGCGCATACTTCATTTGAGCAGTCAACTAGGAAGGCCAGGTGTACCTAAGAAACTACTCACTCAGTCTGTATACATTAAAAGATACTTCTAAACCACGGCCAAGCAGAAAACTTCTACAGCATCTAGAATCATTGGATTTTAGACTTTAGGCCTAGCTCTTCATACATTACACAGACTACCCTTAGGAATGAATAGGCCCTTTCTTTTCTTTTTCAGGTTTTTCCTTAAAGCTAACAATTGTTATTATATTTTTGTCCAAAACTACAAACAAAAGTTTGTGGGACATACTTGTATTAGTGGTGTTTTTTATATCACTGATCAATTAATTCATGGAGAGCTTAGGGGTGAAATGACAAGATGAAGAGTAAAGCTGTCAATTTATGGCCATTTGCGAAAGCCTTTCAGTATGTTTTGTACTAAGCTCATCAAGATTATATGGCTAATATTAGGCAAGGAACAGCCAGATAGACACGCCATGATCACCAACCCTGATCAAATATGTTTTTATCTGGCATATAATTTCTGATATGTCATAAGGTTTTGAGGGAGGCTAGAATTTTATATTTCTTCCCAAAGGGTAGTGGAGTGAATCAGTTTTACTAGTGTCAGGTGTTCAAATCTTATTATCTGGTATAATTTCATAATATTTCATAAGACTGGGGACAAAGCAGCCATCTAGCCATTTGTGATGATGCATAACTTTCTTGAAAATCCTAGATAAAGGCAAATATAAAATATTGTAAACAGATACAGGTAGTGACCTAAAATATTAAAGGATTTGAGGGAGGATCACAACCTTTATACAACTGATGTGCTCCAGTCAAAACAACCTCAATAATATATATAATTCCACAATATAAAGGATCAATTCCACGAATATAAAATATCAAATGAACTAATTAGCTCCAACATCAAGTAAACATTGTTACCTTAGGAAAATCCAAAGTTGATGCCTACCAGTTTATGAGCCATGTTCAGTCCTGTAAAATACAGTATCTTATATATATATATATATATATATATATATATATATATATATATATATATATATATACATACTCAGCAAACAATTACTATGCTCGCTGATATATTCAAATATATTGCTATGGCAAGTAGACCCAAGTATATTGGGAAACCCTGGCACATTCCTTTGTGAATCTGCGGTAGAAGGGGGGGTGGAAATTTACATAAAGTCTCTTGCTTTTTGTTGTAGTCTTGATCATATTCAAAGGTGGCCCTTGGAAATCCATTCTTCCTAAATCTGTGAATAGAAGAAAAAAAAAAAAAAAAAGAAAGGCTGCCAAAAGCATTTTCCATATATAAGGCCTGGGGACACAGTGGGTTAGATTGATGGCTTGTCATATGTACTGTATTATATTTAGAATTAGACTTACAGTTTGTGGATTACCAATGATAATACTCTTCCATGTTCATGATTTCCAGAGGAATAGGAAGGGACATGCTGCCCCGAAAAAATATGGACCAATGAATTAAATGGGCTGACAGATAACTTTGTATAATAATACAGAAAAGTATTTTTAATATTTTAACATTAAATGATATTAAGAAAAATATTATAAATGGGGGGGGGGAGTAAAAAGGTTGAATAATGATGGTTTGCTCTTTTCTTGTAGTAAATTCCACATATTTCCAATATTTAATCCAGATACATTTTATTGCAGTCCTTTATTGAGTAAAATCTCTCAAATCGGTCACAGGACCCCCCAAAAAATTGTGCACCCCCAATATAGATGTTGTTTCAATGTCCCTATCACTCTGCCGTCATATTATAAAAGCAATATAGACAGTAAACCATGAAAGCTAACTAGTTGATAAATAACTATAAATTATTGCCGCTGCTATTTAAAAGTGGTTAAATATAAGTGCAAAAACTGCTCAAGGTGGAAAAGTGACATTTCTTCCATAGCTTTACCTATTATACTATGGTTAGGGATAAATTGTTATTAAGATGCAGAGTCATACTTAACATAAACTCATGTTTATCTTTTAAGACTGAATGTAGCACTGGGTCTAATATGAGAATATAAGAGCAATATGTTCGATATTAAACGGGTTGCGGGTAATTTACATTAATTACAATAATATGCCTTTCCTCATATTTGCACTCCATAACATAATGTTCCCCTTTCATCTAATTTTAAACTTATTAAAACAAAACAATACGTATTAGCCAATACACAGCCCTTCAATAATTGGAGAAAGTAGAGTGATATGTATAGCTGATCCATAATTTGTTAGTCCTTTTATATCATCATTTTATTTATATGCATCTCCTGTATGACACGAATATCTGGGTGTTTTACTTTTAATGTAATTAAATACCAAAAAGCTCCTTTAATTTTATTACTTAGTACTCAGACATTTCAGGGAAGAAAGGTTAGTTGATCATTATTTATAACAGTTGGATATTTAGTATATAGTCATCCTAACTAGTAAGGAGAGTATTTCTGCATTAGTCATCCACCACAGGTCACAGCACTTTTCCAAAACTATTGTAATATACATAACGCCTGAATGTTAATAAAAGTATAAATTATTCCTACAGAAGTTCACAACCTTATCACACATACAATTAACGCCACCTAGTGAGAAACCCTTATATAGCTTTGTGAAATACATATAAACCTCATATTAGATGTAGCTACCTTATACATACTATGAACCTTAACTTGTATAGTTAATTGAAAGGTGATATGTCATTACACAGATATAAACTATTAAGAGCTCACTAATGGTACAAATGTGGATGGCAAGATGTCATTAGTACATTGACATACATATTACTAAAGGTGTAGAACAACATAAATGAACGGAATTGTGATCAGTGTTTGCCTACTTGTTCTTTGATCTACACAGCAAGAAAAGGCCTGCAACTTAATCCTAATAAGACTGCTATTCCCCTGGTGTGAGATAGCCAACATATTCTCATGCATTAGGCATACAGATATCAACCATTGAATAATCAGAATATAATTATATATACAATTCTTCTACTAACATATAAGGCCATTAACAAAATTGCACCGACATACATTTCCTCACTTGTTTCAAAATATCTCCCAACTCGACACCTCCGTTCTGCTCAAGATCTCCGTCTCTCTTCCCTTCTCGGTTACAGGATGTTTTCCAGGCTGCACCCACTTTGTGGAATTCCCTCCCACGCACAGTAAGACTTTCCTCTAGTCTTCAAACCTTCAAGCGTTCACTGAAAACCCACCTCTTCAGACAAGGTTATGATATTCCTCAACCACCATCTTAATTTCCCTAGATTACCCTATTACCATCCTCTACACAGCTAACGCAAGACAACAACCCTCTGACCAACATTGCCACACACACAGCCGACTCAATATTTTTACCTTTGCATTCTAGCTGGTCCAGTGTGCAAAATGATGTAGCACATGCCCTTGTGTTTCAAACTCCCATTGTCCTATAGATTGTAAGCTTTCGAGCAGGGTTCTCTTACCTCTCTGTCTGTATGTATTACCCAGTATCGTCTTATTAATGTTTGTTCCCAATTGTAAAGCGCTACGGAATCTGCTGGCACTATATAAGTAAATGATGTAAATGATGATGATGATGATAATTAGCAATATTGAATCTTTGCAGGTTTAACCTTTTCTTTGCCATTAAAAGATAAACTAACAAAAGAGAAAACAATGGTTTATAATCCAAATCCCTCTGCCTGTCTTTTACTTCCATCCAAGGAGAGAGAGGCAAACAGTCCCAAACTAACACTAGGGGGTAAATGTATCAAACTGCGAGTTTGCCAGCATGTTGAAATCGCGGCAAATAAAAACTGGAAATGTATCAAGCTGCGATTTTGAGACTCATGTTCAAAATCGCTGGTCATCTCTGGCGATTTTGAGCGATGTAAACACTGACGAGTTTAGCTAACTCTCCTGTGTTTGGCAAACACATCACTGTTACACTGCCCTGGTAAAAAGTGAAAGAACAGATAAAAGTTAAAAAAAAAAAAAAAAAGCGTGAGGTTCCCCCACTATTCATGCTTAACCCTAGTGCTGCCTGACTAGTGCTGGTCCCGTGAAAATCGTGGAAAAATTTTGCGTGGGGTCCCCCTCGATTTTCACTTTACCAGCACTAGGCAAACCAGCCAGGGTTGGCGGCACTATAGCAGGGGGACGCGCGGCAGGGGTCCCCCTGCCATAATGACTAACCAACCCCAGACTGTTCAGCGCTGGGCTGGATTCCCTAGGGAGTGGGGTCCGCTGAAAAAAATGAGCGGGCCCCCCCTTCCCCCTAGAAAGAACCAACCCAGTGCTGATAGCACTAGGGCTCTTCCTACTACCCCTGGGCTGTGGGTAGTAGGGTAATACGGCGGTAAATAGTAGAAAAAAATAAACTGACACCAATTTTGTTTGTGGAACTACAAGTCCCAGCCAGCCAGGTTTCCCTAAAAACTGTGGCCATGCTGGTGCTTGTATAACTACAAGCACCAGCATACCCACGGCAGCCAGGGCATGTTGGCACTTGGAGAACCACAAGTGCCAACATGCCCTGACATTCCTGGCTTGCTGGGCCCTGTAGTTCCACAAAGAAAAAAGTTAACAAAACAACAACACCCTCATACAAACCACACATATTTATTAAAAATAAAAAACCCACAATAAAGACACTAACAACCCTCTTTTTAACCACAACTATTTAATAAAAATAAAAAAAAACAAATACTTACCAATGATGTCTTCTTTCTTGATCCAAAGTGTCCTTGCTTGCCCCAGTCCCTTATTATTTGTACATCCATCTTGCCGGCTTGCCCCAGTCCCAGCCATTTGTACCTCCATAAACGAATCTGTGCCAACTGGAACACTTCGCCCAGAAGGGGCACATATTACAGTATTTAGCGCTTACGCTACTTGCGTAAGCTGTAATACAGTAAATACAGCTTACGCAAGTAGCGCAGCGCATTGCGCTAAATACTGTAATATGTGATTTCCCCACTAGCGTGGGAAAATACTATAATACAGTACTTAGCTCTTAAGCAAACAGCGTAAGAGCATTGCGGAACGGAGGCTTTTTTTTTTTACTTCAATCAAGACTAAAGAATCGGGATATTACAAATATGTGCCCCTTCTGGGCGAAGTGTTCCAGTTGGCACAGATTCGTTTATGAAGGTACAAATGGTTGGGACTGGGGCAAGCCGGCAAGATGGATTTTTATTAAATAGTTGTGGTTAAAAAGAGGGTTGTTAGTGTCTTTATTGTGGGTTTTTTATTTTTAATAAATATGTGTGGTTTGTATGAGGGTGTTGTTGTTTTGTTAACTTTTTTCTTTGTGGAACTACAGGGCCCAGCAAGCCAGGAATGTCAGGGCATGTTGGCACTTGTGGTTCTCCAAGTGCCAACATGCCCTGGCTGCCGTGGGTATGCTGGTGCTTGTAGTTATACAAGCACCAGCATGGCCACAGTTTTTAGGGCAACCTGGCTGGCTGGGACTTGTAGTTCCACAAACAAAATTGGTGTCAGTTTATTTTTTTCTACTATTTACCGCCGTATTACCCTACTACCCACAGCCCAGGGGTAGTAGGAAGAGCCCTAGTGCTATCAGCACTGGGCTGGTTCTTTCTAGGGGAAGGGGGGCCCACTCATTTTTTTCAGCGGGCCCCACTCCCTAGGGAATCCAGCCCAGCGCTGAACAGTCTAGGGTTGGTTAGTCATTATGGCAGGGGGACCCCTGCCGCGCGTCCCCCTGCTATAGTGCCGCCAACCCTGGCTGGTTTGCCTAGTGCTGGTAAAGTGAAAATCGGGGGGACCCCACGCAAAATTTTTCCCCGATTTTCACGGGACCAGTACTAGTCAGGCAGCACTAGGGTTAAGCATAAATAGTGGGGGGACCTCACGTTTTTTTGTTTTTTTTTAACTTTTATCTGTTCTTTCACTTTTTAACACTGCCAGGGCAGTGTAACAGTTATGTGTTGATACAACACGCTGCTATCAAGCAGCGTGTTGTATCTGGCGTGTTTGGAAGCAAACTCTCCTGAGTTTGCTAACTCGCAGCTTCATACATTGGAGACTTTTATAGCTGCAGTGGCAAACAGTGGTGAGTTTGATCTCTGGCGATTTTGCAAGTAGCGATTTTGACAGAAGCAGAACTCTGGCGATTTTGTAGAACTCTCCTGAGAAAATCGCTGGAGTTGCAACCTCGCAGCTTGATACATTTACCCCCAGATGGGAAACATTTACAATGAAGACAGGGTTTTTTTTTTTTTTAACTCTTTATTTAAAGAGGAAACAACAGGAAAGGATACCATCAACACAATTGACATAAAAATATTAATTTTCAAGGTGCCTCCTCTATGTTTTATATTTTTATATCGGTGGGGAGGAGGGGGAAAGAGGAAAAAGGGGTGGGAGGTAGAAAGGCACAAGTATTGTTAACACCATCACTAATAAGTAAATATGTAACTAAGCAAACTTGGAACATTGCTAGGAAAAGCTAAGCCGCATAATGACAATGACTACCAAAAAAGAAAAATAGCATACAAACATTGCTCACCAGTAGTCGCCATATCCAGCCTGGGGGGTCCGAGGGCGGCCCAAGAGCTATACTCCATCTGCAGGAAAAGGAGCCGTACTGGACAGGCAGCTACGACTTTCTAGTAAATACCACGGGGCCCACACCCTATCAAAATTATATGATTTATCATGAAGGTAACACGTTATCCTCTCCATTCTTGCGATATGTCCTATGTAGGACCATAACTCCTGCATAGAGGGGGGCCTAGGGTCTTTCCAATGTTTTGCTATTAGGGATTTAGCAGCTGCCAAGATATGGGAGATAAGCTTGTTAGAAGGTGCGCTCTCATCAGGTATAGGGCGAGAGAGAAGGAATGACCAGGGGTCCTTATTTATCTGTTGCTCTGACACAGAATTTATAAGTGTAAGAACCATATTCCGAAAGGGAACTATGCGAGGGCAGGTCCACCATATATGTAACATCGTACCTCTCTGGCCACATTCCCGCCAGCAGCTCGGAGTGGTCGTAGGAAACATTCGAGACAGCCTATCAGGAGTATAGTAACACCTATAGTACACTTTATAGGCTGTTGCCTTAATTAGTGTAGAGATCGAGCTCTTGGCAATCCCCTCCCTGATCTCCTCCCAGCAAGAGTCGTCCGGAGGGGGACCCAGGTCCCTTTCCCATTCCCGCTCATGTCAGCCTGGAGCATCAAAAGTGTAGTCTATGAGCCAATTATAGATCTGGGAGATCATCCCTTTAGTGAGAGGTGAGTGTAGACACATATATTCAAAGGAGGTCGGGGCCCGGAGAGCCTCCTGGGGGGGCATAGACATAGCGAAGTGTCGGACCTGGAAGTACTCAAAAAAAAGCGGACGAAACGGTTCAAACCTATGGTGAAGTTTCGACATAGAAGCCCAAGTTTGATTGACCACCAGGTCCGAGACCACCCATATTCCCACCTTTATCCAATGTTTAAATTGCTGCGTGGAATTGCCAGGAGGAAAGTGTGGGTTGCCCCAGAGAGGAGTCAGAGGTGAGATAGGGGAGGACAATTTATATTTGACCCGACATGAGTCCCAGAGGGATAAGCAGAATTTAAGGGTTTGGAGAGAGGAGGCCACCGGTGGCCTATCTACATTGGCCAAGCCCCAGAGTGATGCCATAGAGGGGACCCCAACATAGTGGGTCTCCAGATCCACCCACGCTATAGACTGGTAAGGGACATAAGTTACCACCACCTGGGACAGATGGGATGCCAAATAATAAAATTTAATATCTGGGAACCCCCTGCCTCCTCGAGCCCTGGGCTTTTTAAGCACGGCTATTGAAATTCTTGGGGGCTTGGCACGCCATATGAACTTTAGGAAGGAGGAATGCAAATCTCTGAACACAAGGTCGGGAACCCTCACCGGAAGAGTCTGAAAAAGATATAGAAGCTTCGGGACCAAGTTCATCTTAATAGCGATAATCCTCCCCAGCCACGATATGATATAGCTCTTCCAAGTCTCCAAGTCCTTTTTGATTTTTGACAGAAAGGGAGGAAAGTTCTCCCGATACAATCTATCGTAGGTCAAGGTGATATAAACTCCAAGATATTTGATCTTATTCGCCTGCCAGCGTAGTGCAAAGTTAGTCTGTAAACTGGTCCTAAGGGAAGGGGAAGCATGAAGGAGCATGGCCTCTGGCTTAACAAAATTAATTTTGTAGCCAGACAGGAGGTCATATTCATCCATGAGTTTATATAAGGCGGGTAGAGACTCCTGAGGGTTCGTCAGTCTCATAACAGGCTTAAAAGGAGTAGATGGTGCAACATAACAGCACAAGCAAAACCTAGTAAGATAAGAAGATACACATGGGATGTGTATCATAAAACAGATCAATGCAAAGCCCGGCATCTAGCTCCACATCATTACATGATGAATATCTGGTGTATCTTATCTGAAGCAGTTAAAAATTTCCTGTTGCGTGCCACTCCGCATGGCCTGCAAATAAATAGCCATACACACATTTTCTCCAAACACACTTTGCGTGTGACTTGTGTTCAACTCTGTATCAGACCCATAGTGTGCAGCCATGGGGATAACTCTTGACGGGTCCGTGAAGAGATTAATCTCAGTTTGGAGGAATACAGTGTGGAATACTCAACCCCCAAATATCAGATGAATTCTCCCATCAACAAATGCTATTTTCCTGCAGAGAAGTCAAGATAAATTACATTTGTGATTTTGCAAACTTTTCTATCTTTGCCAGGACGAGGACTTTTTCATTATCAACATAATGCAAGAAGCAAGAACTATAGTATGTGCTGTGGGGACAGGCGGTGGACTTTTCCCGGTATAAGATGATCATGTTGACTACACAGCCTCATTTCTAGCAGCTCTTCTGCCTCTACTAACCCTGCTCTTTACATAAATCCAATAAAGAAGAGGTTATTCCTCCTTCACCATTATTATTTAATCATTAGCGGCTTTTTCAATTGACACTTGGGAGTCTTCGTATAGGACACCCTTTCCTCCAATAAGGTTATGGGTGCTCTGGTTTATTTCTACATGTAAAGCAGTTACATTAATTCTCACTGTGTCAATGCAGACTAACTGATGTTGTAGCTTTTAAGACATTAATAATAATGACAGATTTTAAGCCAATGACTCTCCTCCATCCACATCTTCAGGCTGCCTCATGGGCAAGATGGCAGCGGATTCCTTGGCTCTGTGGTTTTCTTCTGTGGCATAGCTGCTGATGTGCAGTTCTGTTGGAATCAACATGTTACAGCAATTTCAGAATAAACTCTGGTACAACCAACTACGGCTGCTGGTGTTTTTTTGTTTCAAACATAACGCACAAATAGGAAAACAAAAATGAGGGGGGGGGGGGGGGGGTAAGATTAGGAAATAAGTTTACCAACCCTGCAAAAAGGGTCATGGGAAAAGGAAAAAAACCTGAAGCAAATTAAATAATTAAAATGTTCATAGGATTGCAGAGTTTTTAAATATATGAATGTGCTGATCTTGCGGGAGGCAGTAACCTGTCCACTCACCATTATGTTACAGAAATCAGGATTGCATTTGTTGTTGACATTGTCATGTTGTAAGGGTAATGAGGGAGGTCACAGGCAAAAAATAATTTAAGGAGCAGGGTACCAAAGCAGATCTGAGTAGTAATATGAAGTTTCTTGTCAAATTGATGCAAGAAGATCACTGTAGCAAATGCAGCTCTCTATGTAACAAAGATTGCACTGCCCACACGTTTATTTGTGTACATGCCATTTAGGAAGCATGGTGGTTTAGGGGTTAGCACTTCTGCCTCACGGCACTGGGGTCATATGTTCAATTCCCAATCAGGACCTTATCTGTATGGAGTTTGTATGTTCTCCCCATGTTTGCGTACGTTTCCCCTGGGTGCTCCGGTTTCCTCCTACACACCTAAAACATACTAGTGAGTTAATTGGCTGCTGACAAAATTAACCCTAGTCTGTGTGTGTGTTCAGGTATTTAGACTGTAAGCTCCAATGGGGTAGTGACTGATGCGAGAGACAAAAATATTCTCTGTACAGCGCAGTGTAATTGGTGATGAATAGCTGATTATGACCCAGAAAACCTGCAAAATGTCTTGAAAATGAACACAAGAATATGTCAAGGAACCGATGGGGAAAAGGTTTATTTTTTGTTAAATAATATAAAACTACAAACAGAATCAGAGACCACTTTAAAATATACAAAAAAAAATACAGACTGATGGTTAACTGACCTAACAAAAACATATAATGTTTTATATGTTTCAATACAATAAACATATCACAACACAAGTCCTTAGCCCAAGATGTGCTACACATCTTGGTACTACAAAGGTATAAGAGTTCTATATCAAATGTGACAAACTACTACTATACAATAACTATAAACCATGTTCACTGTAACCACACAGTCACTCACATCACTGATATGCACATCCTCACTACTACCTGGACAAATTCAGGGGAACAGGAAAAGTTCACATTGTAACTGTCAATGATTTATGCTGACACTGGGTGAAAGAGTTTTGGTCTTTGCAAAACCCAAATGGTAAAGAATGGAGTTCAAATTAATAACAAGAAATGCGTGATCTGGGTTTGTTGTCCTCTGCATTTCTTGGATTACTTGAGGAATGTTAAAAATCTCAAAAAGCTTCTTATTGCTCCTGCAAAAGATAAAAACAAGTAAGTTTTTTACATATGTTTAAGGTGTGAGCGATAGAATTTATAGGTGGGTGCTGACTTGGGAAGTCACAGCTTGGTAGATTAGGTCTCTGCAGCTGTCTCAGATTCAACCTTGTGGCTGGTCAATAAAACATCTAATGGGTCAAGTAGTGTCCTGTTTACAGACCAAATACTTGCCAAGCAAGATTCTCTAATGACAACAGCAGTATTCAGTAAGAAGATAGTACGGTAGATGAAGCTGATGCAGACAAGCATGTTGACAGCACCAGCCTCACCCTCCGTTCATTTAATAAAGTATACTGTAAAATGCATCACTCCATACTGTGTTAGCGTAGTACCAAGTTCGCAATAATGCCAATTTTGATCTGCGTTTTGATATAAGGAGAATGTATAAATAATGTATCTGACAAATGTTACTTGAAAAAAAAAAAAGGGCCATTTAAGAAACTATTTATTTTAAATTATTTAATATACACTTATGTAGCATCAACAAACAAATTTCATTAAGCATACAATTCATGGAAACTTACCTGACTTTGGAGAGCTTTTGCAGAACGATGCTGAGTTTTTCAAGTATTTGTACACCCACTTTAGGATCTTTAAGTAATGCAGCACAAGTCCTAAAAAATGATTCCGTGCAACAGAACTCCAGGAATGGCTGCAAAAACCCTGCAAAATACAAAAGCTGTATTACAAGGCAGATCTATGAGCCTGTGTATTGCAGATAGAATGTCTTCATGAAGGGTCTCACTCTACGGCATGAACTGAAGACTGTATGTAAATTGGTCGATGTTCACAATTGACATGCTGTCATCATCAGAGTAGCCTACAGGTATCAGCTTACATATTGGTACAACATAGCATCAGCATCTCATAGTCCTTCTATTAAATTACAAGAGAGGTAGGTTTGTAAGTGCCTTTATTCAGGGATTATTGTCCAAGGCAAGTGGTGGTGGGAGACCAAACACTATTTTTATACAGGGGTCTGCTGTTGTCTATGCCACTGTATGCTTTTAATATACAAATGCATATGAACAGTTATCTGAAAAATACAGCTAATATCTGAATAAATGAAGGATACAAAGTATAATGTTCAGTACAGAATACGGACCCCTCTTTGATGACCAGTATGCCCATACCCTGCTCAGTCTGATGTCCAGGATAAAATACAGAACACCTCCTTGCTTTCAAACATATAAAATACAGAGCTTCCTCTGATGTCCAGGATACAATAAACCTTTTTGATATCTAGTATATAATACAGCCCTCTCTGATGTCCAGTAAACAATGCAGATATCCCTTACCCCTGCCCTTGCTGTATAGTATAAAATATAGAGCACCCCCCCACTCCAAAAAAACCATACAGGTAGGTTAATTGGCTGCTATCAAAATTGACCATAGTCTCTCTCTCTCTCTCTCTGTCGTCTGTGTGTGTATGTTAGGGAATTTAGACTGTAAGCTCCAACCGGGCAGGGACATGATGTGAATGAGTTCTCTGTACAGCGCTGCAGAATCAGTGGCGCTATATAAATAAATGATGATCATGATGATGATTGCACAACTAATAATTAGAAGCAATCACAGCTGCTTGCTGGAATTTACTAAACTGTAGTCACCTTGCAGTTTGTTGCCTAAGTTCAATATGGAAATGCAGACAAAACTGTTATTGGCGTGTGCAAGAACAGGGTTGTACACACAAAAAATAAAAATCATGTCCTAATGGATTTCTTGTGCAAAAGGGACCCATGTGCTGCACAGGTGTTATGTCATCTGGTAAGCTCAAATTGTAACACATGAATAGACAATTTATTTGGAACACTTACTGCAGTCATAAAGAAAACTATGTACTTGTAAATAACTTCTTATATAAAATCTGTTCCTGACTGACTTTCTTTTACTAGCAAGACTGCAGGTAAACCTGGCCCTAAATGCTTGGTTCACAAATTTTGAAATGTCTGTAAAATAAGATAAACGGACAAGCGCAGTCTTAGTAAAATACAAGATATCTTATAAAACGAACTCTTAACATTGAGAAATATGTATGTAAGTTTCCGGAACATATTTCAGACAAAGGTTTGATCCTGGAAGTAGATTATTTTTGCATCCTGTCTATATCTCTATTAAAAAGGACACAAACACAAAGGATGTCAATGAAAGTCTGTGGCTGGTAACAAAAGTCCGTAATTAATACTTCCTAGCCAATATTATTTACAAAAAATATATTTGGTCTATAATAATATCAATGTCTGAAGTTTTGCGAAGATATGACATGTGTATGTAGTATCTAGTTGTACAAATACAGATATAAGAGCCTAAAACAGCTCAAACAAACATTCTGCAGTTTCGAATCCACCCATGTAACAACTGGATTCACATGTCTGGCCAAATTGGGAACACACCGTTCTTGTTGTCGGCCATACTAAACCACCAAAATGCAGTGTGTATGGGAGGTGTTAGTAATGAGCTTTGACAATCTGTCTTGCCTGAAGCAATGAAAGGGTTAGGAAAGCAGGAGAGAAGGCAGAGCAGTGACCCCATATTTCAGACATCCTTTTTATATCCAAAATAAGACATACAGTCACCATGAGCTAAGCTTTATAAACTATATTTTCTTAGTTTACATACGTTTTCTATATATACAATGTTGTTTAATTTCCATTGGCAGCAGATCACACAAATGACAGAAATAATAAAGTTAAAAAAAAAAAAAAGTTTCCTCCAAAAACTAATAATTTGCAATTATAAAAGTCACACTGAGTTCTGTTTCCCTGTAATCTTCAATATAACCATTAATCTCCAGATGCTGAAAGATATCAAGTAAGAGAGGGGGTGTGGAGCAAGATGGCACAGTACAGGCTTAATGCCATGTAGACTTCAAAAGAAGTGTTTAATTTTTAATCTAGTGACTGTTTTTAGACAAAATCAGAACTTATGAAACACAGTATTTTTAGGCATATAAACTATGTTCAAGGACTCAAGCATTTTATTAAACTCTATAACACTCGGCCTTCCACATAATTCTGACAAGTGGTGGATTACAAGAAGGATTGAAAGGAATGCTAGCAAGTTTCAGCCCTAAAGCTGTATTTGAAATGGGGCCTATCACATAAACACAAAGATAGCATCCCATTAATTAGACCTTACGCTTCCAAAAAAAACAATTGGACAGTGAGGGACATTTATACAAATATTTTACAAAAAAATGATGCAGAAACAATGCTTGAAGTAGGGCGGTATGTGCCAGTATGAGATACTGGCACTTCCACACAGCCAGAGCTGGCGGTAAGCAGGGTAGGCAAGGCGGGGGGGGGAGGGGGGGCGCAATGCCTGAGGCGCTCCGCTCCGCCTGCCTTCCCCGCTTGTCCACCGATGCTGCATCTGGTGGTTCCCTGCTTCTCTCTGCTTCATTCTAACAAATTGTCAGGGCGTCATGCCCGACAGTTAGCGAGAATGGAGCAGGGAGCAGAGAGGAGCACAGAAGAAAATAAGAGAAAGAAAAGAAGACAGAAGAAAGAAGGTCATAGAAAAGTATAGAACGGAGGGGGACAGAGTGATGAATGAAGGCACAGTGTGATATATAGAGGGGGGTGCAGTACGAAGGAAGTGGGTGGAATGTGATGACGGTGGCTGCAGTGTGATGATGATGGAGGGGCAAAACTGTGAATTAACTAGTGAAAGGGAATAAGAGGAGCAGGAACAGGGATAGATAGAGAGGATCAAGGAGTAAGGTAGGAGCGAGAAAAGAAGGATGTGAGGCACAGGGGAGAGCTGGTAGGGAGGGAGAGAGGGGGGATATCTGCAATGAAGATAAGGGCACATAGGAACAGAGAAAGGAAACAGATAAGGGAAAGATAAAGGGTAACATGAAAGATATAAGGGAGATATTTTGGATAGTTTTACTGTAATATTGAGATATGAGGGAAAATGTAAGTACATGAAGGAGACATGATGGAGAGGTGGATAGACACAGAGGAAAGGTAACTGGACACAGGAGAGATGGGGGACGCAGTGTGGATAGCCTTGCATCATTTAATATGTTTTACATTATACTATATAGTGTTAAAATTCATCTAAAATTAATTTCACTCTATCAAAATCCCTAAACCTTCGGGGGGCCTAGGCGGCCCCCAGTCGTTCATTTCAAAATGAAAGTTCTATTCCAGCACTTCTGAATTTCCACTTCGACCACTGTGCAGAAATATATAATTTTAACAGTGTTAAATTTATGGATACGATTCTACTAGTTTAGAGAAGTGGGATCTTACAGCGCCATTTTAGTTCTGGGTTGTGTTCCTCTTTAATATTTGGGTGGTTATATTAGATTGGTGCTTTTATTTTAATAACAGAGATTAATATTAACTTGAAAAGTTTAAAGTTAATTTGGGAACTATATAGTCATGGTCAAAAGTTGAGAATGACACAAGTATTGGTTTTCACAAAGTATGCTGCTTCACTGTTTTTAGACCTTATTGTCAGATGTTTGTATGGTATACTGAAGTCAAATTACAAGCATAAGTGTCGAAGACTTTTATTGACAATTACATTAAGTTTATTAAGAGTCAATATTTGCAGTGTTGACCCTTTTTTGTAGACTTCTGCAATTCACCCTGACATGCTGTCAATCAACTTCTGGGCCACATACTGACTGATGGCCGCCCATTCTTGCCTAATCAATGCTTGGAGTTTGTCAGAATTTGTGGGTTTTTGTTTGTCCACTGGGCTCTTGAGGATTGACCACAAGTTCTCAATGGGATTAAGGTCTGGGGATTTTCCTGGCCATGGACCCAAAATTTCAATGTTTTGATCCCCGAGCCACTTTGTTATCACTTTTGCCTTATGGCAAGGTGCTCCAACATGCTGGAAAAGGCATTGTTCGTCACCAAACTGTTTTTGGATGGTTGGGAGAAGTTACTCTTGGAGGATGCTTTGGTACCTTCTTTATTCATGGCTGTGTTCTTAGTCAAGGGAGTGGGCTCAATCACAATTTTGCCTGAGAAGCAACCCCACACATGAATGGTCTCAGGATGCTTTACTGTTGGCATGATGCAGGACTAATGGTAGCGCTCACCTTTACTTCTCCGGACAAGCATTTTTCCAGACGCACCTAACAGTCTGAGAGGGGATTCATCAGAATAAATGACTTTACCCCAGTCCTCAGCAGTCCAATCCCTGTACCTTTTGCAGAATATCAGTCCATCCCTGATGTTTTTCCTGGAGAGAAGTGGCATCTTTGCTGGCTTTCTTGACACCAAAAGTCTTCACCTCACTGTGCGTGCAGATGCACTCACACCTGCCTGCTGCCATTCCTGAGCAAGCTCTTCACTGGCGGGAGTGGGCTCATTCCCACCAGTGCAGAAAATTGGATGTTTATGCAAGTCTTGTTTGCCGCCCCAATAATAAACTAGAGGGCTGTTATACCTGAAAATACTTTTCTAATGTCATCTTGGAGATCCCAGTGGTGGAGTGCTTAGGGAAGCTAGAATCTGCTTCCCACCCAGTGAAACACACAAAATGCAGTAAATGTTAAAGGGCCTGTGGCAAGCTACTGCTACAGAGCAAGCACAGCAGTAAGTGTTGTAAGCAGCCACGGCTCAGTATGAGACCACACAGCTGTTGTAAGCATGGCTGAATCTTTTAATATAGGCATAGCAGACAGCCCGCTTTACAGAAAATTACACTTGCAGAAGACGCCAAGGCGGACCTGCCTCTAGCGCCATGTTTGTGCAGCGAGGCTCAACAAGCGTAAATTGACTTAGGTGAAATGGAGGCCCAGGACTATAGGCAACTGAGGCAAGAGATTCTGAGTCAGATTGAAGTTATGGCTGGGAGTATGGGCAGGATGATGGCTTAGTGATTAGCAATTCTGCCTCAAAGCAATAGGTTAATGAGTTTGATTCCCGACCATGGCCTTATTTGTGTGGAGTTTGTATTGTTTGTATGTTAGGGAAATTAGACTGTAAGCTCCAATGGTGCAGGGACTGATGTGAGTGAGTTCTCTGTACAGAGCTGCGGAATTAGTAGCGCTATATAAATAGCTGCTGCTGCTGATGATGATGATGATGATGATGATGAATACAACTCAACTATTCCATGACCAATTAAACTGCAATTGTGTGTCTTACCTAAACTCCTATCTATGAGGATACCTTTAACATAGGAGGTGTAAGTACTATAAAGTTTATGTAACTAAGAGAGTGAAGTCTGACTAACTTATTCCTCCACTGGCTCTCCGGCATCTTCGGCCAACGCTGCTGCACCTCATGCTACATTAAAAGTGCGCAAAACGTACTAGGCTTCTCCATCTAGAACACAAACAGATCCATTTGGGGCACAGAGGACGCACAGGCCTTGGAAATAGATGGTCCTGTTACCTTGAGATCCATTCAGTCTCTATTGCAAGTGCTTAAAACAGACATCACCTCTGAACTCAAGGCATCGATCAAAGAAATCAAAGCTGAGGTAACCCAGTTGGGAGTCAGAACGGACCAACTTGAGCATAAGTTGGAGGAACTCGTTGCCTCCCATAATAATTTGATATCTGCTCATGACCTTCTACAGGAAGTTGTTACTGGGAACAAGGACAAAATAATGGATCTTGAGGACAGGTCACGTCACAACAATATCAAAATTCGTGGTATCCCGGACTCTGTTGCTAATTACAAACTTTATGAATATGCCATGGACCTGTTGCCATCAGGATTGACCAACGACCTCCTCATAGATCGTATTCATCATCTGCCGAAGTCTAGGAATGCCCCGGACTCTGCACCCAAAGATACTTTGCTACGGGTGTACTTATACATAATTAAAGAACAGATTCTTCGTGCCTCCCTGCCATCCTCTCCTACTCGAGCGGAGTTGAGGGAGTTACAATTATACCTGCTGCCACTCTGGCCAAGCGCAGGTCGTTTCACCAGATTACAGCAGCCTTACGAACAGCTAACATCCAATACCGCTGGGGTTTCCAGACGAAACTGCTGGTCCACAGGAATGGCAGCTTTGTGGTTATCTCATCTCTTGACAAGGCCATGGAGATACTGACAGATTGAAATGTCCAGATACAAGGTCCAACCCCCATCCCTACAAACAACACGTAAGACTGTTCTTGTCCACTTCACTTGTTGGAGCTGGTATATCTACACTGACTCATGTCACTATGGTTAAAAACTGTGTGTTCCACACATATGTTTTCCTACTAAGGTACATCTGTTGGAGCTCCACTGTAACACGCTCCTGAACACTCTATTTCACCACAGAGGTACTCTAGGCCTCATCCTCCTATCCAATTGTTATGTTTTTTTGTAGACTGTTTCTTGTTTACTGTTCTTGGAGGTTAAGCTGTTACGTTATTGGTACCAAATTTAAGCGAAATGGAGTAGCCATTTTGATTGGTGCTAAGTGCCCTTTCAAACTAGAGAAACAAGTTACTGATAAAAATGTCAGATACCTGATACAGGTGGGAAACATAGGGTGTCAATCTTTCACACTAGTCTCTCTTTACACCCCAAACTCCCGTCTACTTCCCTTTCTTAAGAAACTTTGTCAGGTTTTTCATAATGTAAAACGAGGAACACTTTAATGTATGGACGATTTTAACGTAGCCTCAGATTACAAACTAGATCGCTCCTCTCCTCCCTCCAAACAGTCCATGGCTTCCTTTGTTTCTATATCCTCTGCTTTCTCTCAACTCCTAGCTGAGTATGATCTGTATGATGTGTGGAGAGCTTCTCAACCAGGAGAGAAGGATTACACGCATTTCTCCCATGTTCACAACTCATATTCACATATTGACCTTGTATTTTAGGGTCCATTAATCCAACAACGTATTACAAATGTTAAGATTTTTACCCATAACTTGGTCTGACCATTCCCCCATCATATGGCAGTTAGGACCCATTGCTGGAGACCACCCTCTTAGACCCTGGAGACCAGCAGATTATATCTTAGCCGATGTTTGTGGGACACGAATCATGCAAAATGCCCTTGATTCCTATCTTGAGACCAATAAACCTGAAGATACCTCGGTTTACACCCACTGGTGTGCCCTTAAGGCTGTATTAAAGGAGAAGCAATTCAAGCAGCTGTTGCAATTACAAAAACGCAATCCGAGGTGCAGGCTTCCTATGAGACACAACTTGTATCATTGGAGGCCCTGCATAAAACGTACCCCTTCAGATCACATGATTAAAGCAGAGATAAATGCTTTACGCAGGAAAATCAATGAAGCTTCTCTCTTACAGGTTAACAATGCCATAGCTAGACTCAATCAACGTTTCTATACCTTAGGTAATAGAGCAAGGAAATTGCTGGCCCGTAAACTTTGTGGAAAGAATGCTATCAATCGCAATGCCCAAGGTACCCATATTTCCAATCCACTTAGCAAACAAGTTTGCATCCTACTACAAAGGTCTATATTAACCTAAAAGATGACATCTTTGATTCATCCTTCCACTGAATCTATTAACGAGTTCCTAAGATCTATCTCGCTCCCGTCCTTATCACCAGATGAGTCTACGGCCTTGTGTTCGGACTGGACGGATGATGAGGTTAAAGGTTTATGCTCCACTTCTACTCCGCCTTCCAGTCTGCGCTAACCCCTGTTCTCATCACACTATTTAATTTGGCCACCCAAGATACATTCCTACCTGGAGAAATGCTTGAAGCACAAATAACCATTCCTAAACCAGGCAAAGATTTCTCCCATTGCCATAATTACCATCCCATAGCGCTTCTTAACTCTGACCTTATACTCTTTGCTAGGCTAATTGCTAACCGACTCATCCCCATCCTACCCCAACTGATCCATCTGGATCAAGTCGGATTTGTACTTGACAGACAGGCTCCAGATAATACAACATCATTAAGACACACAGTGCTAGTTCTGTACCCCTACTGCTACCATCTCTAGACGCCGAAAAAGGCATTCGATAGGATTCATTGGGAATATATGTGTGTGATCTTAACCAAATTTTGGTTTGGTGGTTCTTTTCTCCAAGCTATTCTCACACTATACAAAATTCCTTCAGCCAGTGTTTTCAGCAATGGGTTCCTTTTCTCCTCTTTTCAGATCACTAATGGCACTATGCAGGGATGCCCCCTCTCCCCGTTAATCTTTGCATTGGTTATGGAACCCCAACCCACCAAAATTAGAACAACTGTTGCCGTCAAAGGGTTTATTATTGGTACCACCCATCATAAAATCTGCCTCTTTGCTGATGACGTTTCTATTATTTGTCACGAAACCTGAGACTTCATTGCCTGCATTATCTAAAATTTTACAAGCTTACTCAGGGGTCTCTTATTACAAACTTAACACTTCTAAACCAGAGGCACTGGGGGTGGCCCACTCACAGAACACATTACAGTCCTTAAAGTCGCAATATAAATTTCAGTGGTGCTCCAACTCCATGACTTACTTAGGAATACGTATCCCGCCGAATCCTGCCTCGATCATTGAGAGTAATTACCAACCGCTCTTAAAACACTTTGATACACTTACTAAATCTTGGGTTAACTATGAAATTTCATGGTTGGGGAGAGTCGCTGCCCTGAAATGATGTTGCTTCCAAAGATCCTGTATTTGTTCCACTCTATCCCCTATCTGGCCCCGTTCTATTCTAAACAAATTCTACACAATAGCATTCGATTTTATTTGGCATAATTAACGCCCAAGACTTTCTAGAGAGGGAATGTTTCGCTCTAATTTGAAAGGTGGCTTAGCCACGCCTAAATTGGAATCATAGCAACACGCAGCTCTACTAGATCAACTCAGATTGGCACACCCCTTCCCCTCACAAACCTTGGGTTACCATTGAACTCCACAACTGTTCCCCATTTCCATTACCCAACCTTCTTTGGCTAGATAAACCTAACAGACTATGTTATACAAATGCCCCCTGGAGTGTCAAAGACTCTCTCATTGCTTGGGATAAGTTGATGCTGGTATCACCAAAAACCCCTCTCCCCTCCTTAAACCTAACACTACCTCATGGCAACTAATCCCAGATCTCCGCCTTGAATTTTGGCACAGACGAGGAGTTGGACGAATACAGGATATTTTAGAAGGTGGCTCACTACCTCCTTTTTCACACTTACAAGCTAAGTATGACAATCCAGCCCGAGACTTTTATAAATATCTCCAGATCAGACACTGGATACAGTCTTATCCATCACACCCCCCATCATTGAACCCCTCCCCTATGCACAAATCTTGCTCTCTTCCTTCTCTCATGTGGGTGGTATTTCAAGGTGGTATCAGATCCTTTTGTTCCCCGTTGACTCGGTCCAAGCTACCTGGGAACATGACCTGGGGATTACATTATCAGTAGAAGACTGGGGAAAATTTTTTCAGAACATCTACAAAATGTCCAAGTGTTTTAATCACTCAGAGATGATAATTAAGTTGTTTCATAGGACATATTTTACCTCTGATAAATACCACAATATATGGTCTACGGTATCCAAATATTGTTGGAGAGAACACGGTGATGTTGGTACCCTTATACATGTTTTCTGGGCATGTCCCAAAATCAGGTCGCTGTGGACAGAGGTTTTTCACCTCATATCCCAGGTTACTAAAGTCAATGTACTCCCCTGTCCTGCTGTAGCTTTGTTACACTTATACCCACCCCATCTCCAATGCCATAATCACTATGTTCCTGGGCATATACTCATTGCCACTAGGGCAGCCATAGCTCAGCATTGGAAGTCTCCACTACTCTCCTCACTTTCATAATGATCGCTAAAATATAACGTAGTTATATGATGGAAACCACTGGCTTTAGATATTCAACTGCCTTAACTTCTCCACTGATCAAGTGGTTCTCAGGGCATGAATATTATATGGAACTTCTCCCTTCACAGGACCCTCAATAACTGATCAGACATCTGAAAATTCTAATGTTATGTGTTCCCAAATATGCCATTTTCGAATTGTTGATTATCTCTAAATATGTCTCCTTCCTTCCCCTCTTGTTCCTTCCTACATTCCTCTCTTTTTATATCCCCTCTGTTTCTAGTTTATATTTTTATTCTGTATAGTGTCTTTATGATATGTTAACTATGTAAAAACACAAATCTTTGATATCATTGATTGTAACCACTATACATTGTTATGTCTGTCATACTTTACCTTACTTCATAAAATCTATAAAAAACTTTTTAAGTTTGGATGACATTAGGTTGGGCCACCCTGTACATTCATGTGCCCAATATAACGCATTGAAAGGGTTTTTGATGTATCTTCTTTGGTTAAAAGGTGCCGATATATTGTTGTGTTCCTTACCCACTATGTACCCCCCCTCCCCTTTTACCCATTTGCTCATTGTCCTTCCCTCCCCTTTTTTTTATTTTTTTATTTCTGTACCCCTTAAAAACTTTTGCAAAATTTTTAAAAAACTTTTAAAGGGGAAAAAAAAAAATAAAAAAAAATTTTAAGTTAAGATATACTTGTAACAAAAATCCTAATTTATGAAAAGTATAGATTTTTATCACTTAGTTTGTACTTACTGGTCTCCATTGAGAGCTGAAGTAAAATGTCGAGGACACTGGAAATAAGCCCTCGGTTTGAGACGTGTAAAAGATGCACAACCGTTGGCACAGCCTGGTACTCTAGGAATAGTGATCTTCCTTCATCAGATTTCAAGTCCATGCAAAGTGAGTCCAATGCCTGAGCAAGGTGGTCCACTAGAAATACAAATCATAGGTGCGATATGTAGATTGTAGATATACACAATATGTTACAGCAAATGAAGTAAGTAGAAAGGACATGAATTACAATATTAGGGTCAGGAAAACTAGGTGTTGAGCATGTTGGTAGGCTGCACACTATACTAGTGAACAAAAGTATAATGTTTAGACTCGGGTGCACAACATCATAAATATTATGTGAGAACAGTTGTGTGACCAATTTCTTGCTCCAGTACAATGCGATTTGATACAGAAACTTAAGTGTAGGCATCAAAAGTAAAGGCACACTAGCCCAAATTTTAAAAAAAACTTTACAGCAGGATTTATATAATGAACATATAAAGAAATGAATGTAAAGAAACATTTGTATAAATGGCTCTCTTTACATTTGTGACAATGCATGCGATAAAAAAGCATTTAAAACAACCCTTTCTAAGCAACATCATTGTTCTTGTAGTCTTTCTGGATAAGATTTTCTCCTATGTTTGTGCTAAAAACTCCTGCCCCAACTCAAAGGGGAAGAGAATAGGGCAAAAAAGGGAGCAGAAGGGACCTCTAACGTCTGCCCACTGTGTGCAACTCGGTCTGCAATAGAAATATCTTTAGCCAAAGCAGAACAGTAAAGACAGTATATTTACTTTTTATTTTCCCTGCACAGAACACAAATAAAGAAAGGAGACATTCGTCTATAGATGAGAGACCCAATCCCTGATTACACTACTGATGGGCTTTCTCTTGCCTAACTGACCAATCCTGCCATTTGGCTTGGACGTCCAATGACAAGATTTGTTTTCAATTCGGCCAAAAGTAGGTAGATATCAATTATTTGTCCCCCACATTTACAGCCAAAATAATGAGGGGAGAATAAAACATAAGATAAGACTGCAAGGCTCAGCCTCTTTCTTAATCACATATTCATGAAACATTCACTACTCTTCCTATTCATCATTTCATTTATGTAATCTTCTCTATCTTTCCACAAGTAGATCTGGCAGATTCATACAGCCCAATCATGTCCATAATACATAGCACTCTATGCATTTCTACACCCAAGCAGGTAGCAGAACAAAGCCCTGTAATGTCAGTAATGATATTTCGTGCAAGCACAAGACCACAAGCCTGTGTCGTGCTCTAAAAACCCAGTGAGTTAAACATCAACTCCATGGGCTGCCATGAAAATGACATTGCCCAAAACACTAGTCTGTTGCATACAAGTGGAAGTTCACTAACTAATAAGAGAATTGGTGCAATGGTTTTATAAGTATGCTGCAGGGACCCAAAACACTGCACTAGTTGTGCACAGCTGCTATGTAGCTGTGAAGGACAATAAAGACTTTTTTAGTGTATTTGATTGGTGCTGTTGGAGTTTTGATCCTTGATATTGCTGCCCTGCCCAGCAGCACGTCCAAGACCAGAGTTCATCTGCATTGAATGTGCATTTTAAATTTGATGTTTATGTGATCATATAAGGAAGTAAGTGTTTTTATTTTGGCTATAATGTGATAAACCTTACCTTGCGTTACAGTTTTAAGTATGACTAGAGTCGATACGAATCGCAGTGGTAAGTTGTTGCTTTTGAAGAAGGCTACAGGTCTTGGCTTATTTGATATGGTACTTTCTTCCTCAGGGGGATACACTACTCCTTTGTATGTTTCATCACCCAGGCGCCTCAAGGTTGAGGTCATAGAGGACTGTGTTATAAAAAAGATGAAAATTTGATAAGGTAAACACCTAAGGGATCTCAAAATGTATTGTGTCAGTATATAAAACGCTCAGAACAGAAAGCTATTATGTGAACTTAAAAAATCTATTGTTGCCTTATGTCAAGTCGGAACACGTATTTTGTTTTCTTGGACGGATTAGGCTTTCTTGAATCACTGTTGAAAATGGCTCCTAGCAATACAAATAAAACATAGTAAAAACTTAACCTGTGTTCCACTTCCAAGCTGCCTCAATGTCCAGTATGTAAACCTCATGAATGAAAGATGCAGTTTAGCATTGACCAGCGGCATCCATTCAAATTGCTCTACAATAACAGGCAGGACCTGGAAAGAGAAGGCAAAATATATGTATATTATAAAGCCTAAATCCAAAGCCTAAACTAAATATATTGGCTGTTAAAATATACTCCTAATCCCCTAGCATTTTCCTGAAATGTGCAACAGACAGAATCTCAGAGAGAAAGTTATTTTACCCTGAATTTTTAGCAGTAATATTGACCATACTTATACATCTGGTCACTGGACCCGAATGATGAAAGACAGGATCTGTAATCAATTTATGAATACATCTGGATGACCAAATTGCAGACATGTACATAACCAGGGACAAATGGTTGTGTTGCAACCTGTCACTTTATTTCTCGGTAGTCAGATTATATGCATGCCGCATGGGATCAGCAGTCAAGCACATTTGTTTACTCTGCCGATCAATTGGATTTTGTACATATTGACAAACTATTTTAGGAATCTCATACTTAAAGATGTTAGAGCATTGTGAAAATGAATAAACCCAACACTACTAAACAGATTTGGATAGAATCAGATGGAATGTGCCCGACTAATCTGGAGTAATAATAAACAACAATCATTTAACCAGTTCCAGGAACACAAGATCGCAGACAACATGTTCCTTTCACTGTCTTGACCTCTGACTTCACTGCCTAACTTTCTCGCCAAAAATTGTTCTATTACACTTTATCTGGCTTTAAATTCATTTAGATAGTTTGGAGGCGCTAAAGCTGAACACAACAAATCATACCAAAAAACTGGCACTTTAGATGGCAGCCTACTAAAACAAAATACTTGGGCCTCAATAAGCTCTTCACAGCCAACTTCCCCCCCATTATTGAATACGGTTAAGTTGGAGTTCTCTGGATGAAACAAGCTCTTAATATACTTGTTTGAAAGCATCTCATCGACCAAAATTAACACTTTACATTACTTGCTCTATGTATCTCAAACCATAACAGTTTGTTTTTAATGCCCTAACAAAAACGTTAAAATAAAAAATAAAAAAATTGCACATTGGCCAGCTGATCATCCGAATTAAGATGTGCACCCTTCAGAATCATAGTACGTGGGAAGGATTACCTTTTTATATCTCAGATATGAAAATCTACTACCAAGTTACCCATCTGGCCCTAATGTGTGGAGGTGCATTCTCTCCCTGATGTTAAACTTTGGGTGGACACTGTATCCGCTTATCTAAAGGTATCTGTGGTAGCTAAATTTCTCTGGACTCCTCATCATCTGAGCCCAACCTTGTTAAAAAGTCCGACTACTGCGTCTTTTTGTCACATCTCGGACCACTCCTGACAAACCTACCACTTGCTATCAGAACATCTTAGAGTGATTCCTCTTAAAATAATCCACCGTTCCCCCTGTGTTTGATGCCTGCTGCTATTATCTCTGCACGGACCCTGAGAAACATCAGATGTGTGAATGATCTTGGTAACACTGCATTATATGCAGGCAATGTACACCTTTATAGTTACAAATTTCAAACACTCATCAATATCTCCAATTTATACCAATCCAAAAAACTAAATATGAATAGCAATACCTGCAACTACAGTAAAATCATTTTGCTTATTTCATCACACCTACATAAGGCTTATTTCAACTATCTTCACTAACATAGCCTACCGCTACAGCAAACAACCTTAGTAAACTAACAAAGTGGTCTCTCAATACCCCATCCACTTTTGGAAACCACCTCCTTAATATAAACTGCCCCACACACTAAGACACTAAGAAACAGACACACAAAGGTTAATTTCCTCAGAAGCCAATTAATCTACCAAGAAGTTTTTGGAGTGTGGGAGGAAACCAGAGAGAACATACAAACTCCACACAGATAGGGCCCTAGTTGGAAACAAACCCACTTCGCTGCCCAATATATTGGAAAAACAGATAGCATTAAAAACTTATAAAACTCCAAGGAAAATAGGAACGTTCTGAGAGGGTATGTGACAGCGTTACTCAGCTAGTGCTTTGTTGAAACCTGCAATTTTAGAAGAGCACCATAAAAATGTTGTAATAAGCATACCTTGGCATACTTGTCCTGAACATTTGTGGGCAATTTGTCTCTGCATAATGATTGATCTTGGCTTCCATTTTCTTCTGATGCAGAGATCAAGTCCATAAGAACAGTTAAGAGCTTGTATACTTGCATGTTATTAGGGACCTGCAGGAAAGCCAACATGTTATCATTTGCATCTGTGTTCTTCGTACATCAAAAGAGTAAATTAAGCAAATGCATACAGATGATGCTTGTGGCCTTCGCACACATGAAGAGAGAACGTTTGAACTTGTTTGAGAACACTGATATTTTGATACGAAACGCTGCCAAAACTTGTTTATGCTGTCTATAGCTGACATCTCCAAGTCTCTCATTACACTGTACCATTGGCCATGGCTCATTAGTGACATAACACAAGGAAAAATGCTTTATAAAATGTTTCACAATTTGGATATTGGGTGAAGGAATTATGTCCAAAACTACAGTTTAATGAGAAACTTGGAAATAAAATAAAGACAGTTTTAGGATTAGCAAAATAATACTTTGGTTGAAAATATCAAATATTAAATATACTCTGGAGACACAATATGAAAAACAGTGGTTCCACAGAAATAGTGGGGTTGATTCAGAGTTGGATGCAAAATGAGAGTAAATTACTCTTAAAAACACATGGAACAATAGCATATTTCTGCCTATATGCACAGCTGTAAACATCTGGAGATGTATCCACCTCCGCATCAGCAGCACATGCACCTGGTTGATGGTAAGTCATCATCATTAGCGATTATTATGCACCTGCCCTAAAGCAGGTACAATCGATACGCTCTCTCACAGGTATTTCTACATGAGTCACATTTGTGTAACCTACCTTTACTGTTCTCGCCCAACGTTAGAACACCCCTTCCCTCCCTGCCACCCTCTCCAAGTTCAGAAAAACGTTGGCCTGCATAGGTACATATGCCGGCGCCCACTTTCTGCCAGATAAGCTACGCAAACTGGCGTACATGCCTCTCTGCATCAGCCCCATAGTGTGAAATTGCAGGAGAATGTATCAATAAAAAAAGTTTAAGATGAACAAATATGTGAAACTTCCATTACATATATAAATGTGTAACAAATAACTGAATACTCACATAGATGGTATACCTGCATATTTCTTTTTTTTTTTTTTTTTTTTTTTAAACAAATGTTTATTAACAGTCAAAAAAGAAATTAACAGTGCAAATGGATACATGTTATATCAAACAAAGTATATTCAGTACATTGAATAGTGAAGTAGGAGTCTCCGTGCTTCAGAGATAAAATAGCATAGATTCTATGAAATAAAGACCGGCATTTTTATATTTAAAAGAGAAGAAAGAAAAGAAAAGAAGAAGGAAGACAAAGAGGAAGATAAAAGAGAAGATGAGATGAGAGGTGGAGGGGGAGAAGGGGAGGTGCGAGGGAAATACCTTTTGAGTCAGAGGCAATGAAATGGGAGGGGGAAGAGTTACGTAAGGGTAGGGGGTGTGATTAGGTAAAGGGGGAGCGGTATTGGAAGTAAGACATCCAGGGGTCCCAGATCTTGTTAAAGGATTTGGCCGTATTTCGTATAATGCTAGTCATGTATTCCATCTTATACGTATGCCAAATCCTATTAGTTACAGCGGAGAATGAAGGGGGGGCAGCCTGCTTCCAATCTATGGCGATTTGACATGTGGCCGCTGAAATAATGTGACGAGCAAGTTTATTTTGGTGTCTAGTGGCCGTGGGGAACCCGAGAGGTAGAATGAAAAATTTAGGGTCGAAGGGTAAGGGGGTTTGAATTAACATTTCTATCAAGGCTTTAATTTCGCGCCAAAAGGGAATCAGTTTCGGGCAGTCCCACCATATATGTAAGAAAGAGCCCGCGCCAGAGCATAGACGCCAACACCTGTCAGAGGAATCAGGCAGTATCTTTTGTAGTCGAGTAGGTACATAGTACCACCGGTAGAGAAGTTTGTAAACATTTTCCTTTATTCGGACGCAGATTGAGCTGGAGGCAGCATTGTCCCGAATTTCCGACCACTCCTCATCATCAAGAGGAGAGCCCAGGTCATGTTCCCATGACATCTCATGAGGGTCTCGAGAAGGAGTAGAGGGAGCAATTAGTTCAGAATAGATAATAGAAATAAGACCTGACGTCGATGCCTGGCGCAGACACAGTGTTTCAATTGTTGTGGGATGTCGAGAAATAAGACGTGGCTTGGAGAGGGAGTGAAAATTGCGAATTTGCAGGAATTGATAAAATATCCGTGTGGGCAAGCCAATTTTACTTTGAATGTCCGTAAATTGGGGAAATGTTGTACCGCGGGTTATGTCATTTAGGAAACGTATCCCTCGGGAATGCCACGGAAGGAATGCGGAATGGTGTAAACCAGGGGGGAAATCAGGGTTATTAAAAAGGGGGATAATTGGTGATGGATGCAGGGAGAGACCATAGAGCCTGATGGATAAGTCCCATATAGCCAGAGAGTGGGAGATTATGGGATGAGACAAAGCTTTTTGGGGCGTGCCCTTGGAATCCACAGAAGGGAGGCAGGAGTAAGCATCCCCAGACTTTCTGCTCTGTGTCACCCAGACCCTAGCAAAAACAGGGCTGTTCCATAGGACACATTGAGCGATTTGGGCCGATAGGTAGTATTTTTTAAAATTAGGTATACCTAGACCACCACCCCGCGAAGATCTCTGCAGAACCCCGAGTCGTACTCGTGGGCGTCTACCTGCCCAAATATATTTAGAAGACTCAAATTGGAGGAATTTAAATACATAGGGGGGAATTCGGATAGGTAAGGTTTGAAAAAGGTATAACAGTCTGGGAAGGATATTCATTTTAACAGAGTTTATACGGCCTATCCAGGAGATAAATTGGAGGGACCAGGTGTTGAAATCTTTCTTAATTTGGGAAAGGGTATGGGGGAAATTAGCTTGGAATAGATGGGAGAGATTTTTGGTAAGGAAGACCCCCAAATATTTTATTTTATGGCGATGCCAAGTGAAAGGGAATATTTGATCTAGGATTGCTTTATCTGTTTTAGGGATATAGAAATCCAAAGTTTCGGTTTTTATAGCCCGAGAAGTGCCCATAAGTATTTAATTCCGAAAGGAGAGGGGGGAGAGAGGTAATGGGGTTGGACATGCTAATGAGGACATCATCTGCATACAAAGCAATTTTGCTTTCCGTGGAACTGACCTTTATTCCGGAAATGGATTGGCTGCAACGAATTCTGGCTGCTAACGGTTCGATTATAAGGGCGAAGATCAATGGGGAGAGGGGGCAACCCTGGCGAGTGCCATTAGAAATTGTAAATGGTTTGGAGGTTAGGCCATTGACCGAAACCGTAGCAGAAGGGTTTCTATAGAGAGCCAAAATACCAGTTAGAAACCTACCACAAAAGCCCATGGATTCGAGAACCCCCCTCATAAATGTCCAAAAGATACGGTCAAACGCCTTTTCTGCATCCAAGGCCATCATGAGGGAGGGCAATTTTCCGTTATGTATAGAGTGGATCAAATTGATGGATCTTCTAGTGTTGTCGGGGGCCTGTCTTCCTGGGATGAAGCCCGTTTGGTCCGGGTGAACCAGTTTTGGGAGCAGGGGGTTAAGCCTGTTAGCCAAGATCTTAGCGTAAAGCTTGAGATCTACGTTGAGGAGGGAAATGGGTCTATAGCCCGCACAGTGGAGAAGGTCTTTTCCAGGTTTGGGAATTACTGCAATATTGGCAAGCGTGGTAGCAGAGTCAAAGGAAGCCCCCTCCAGAATTTGGTTGTAAAAGGATGTTAAATAAGGAACAAGGTCCGTGGCAAACTTTTTATAATACTGTGCTGAAAAGCCATCAGGACCGGGAGCAGAGGCGGGTTTAAGGGATTTTATAGCTAATTTTACTTCATCTACAGTGATGTCCCCATTTAAGCAAATGAGCTGGGTTTGAGAGAGGTGTGGAAGAGGGGTATTATCTAGGTACGACTCCAGAGAATCCGACAGGAGATCCCCCCGGGGAGGAGAGTAAGGAAGGTTATAGAGGGAAGCGTAGAAGTCTCTAAATTCCTTGACAATTTCTAGAGGGTCATATGTTACCGAATTAGTGGAATTCTTATGGAGTTTGTCAATAGCTCCTCAGACACGCCTCTGACGGAGCTTCCGAGCTAATATTGAATCTTATTCAGTACAAAGGTAACTGCACCAAGTTTGTCAATGAAGTCAAATATTCAGTAACCCCAATTTTATTGAACATATATTAGTTCCTCAATTAGTCAATTATCACGACTATAGGGTGCACCCTAACACTAATAGTTTAGGAATATTAAACAAAGAAAAAGAGAGTGTATGTAGGGGCACTCCAGGGTATAGAGTATAAAATTTACATTTTATTGGTATTCATTAAAAAATTGGATACAACTAGCGAAAATTTAAAATAAATACAAAGTGAGGGGAGTGAAAATAAAATTGCAGTTGCAACTGCAATGTCGCTTGTATTCTCACATAATTTTATTTGTAATGGTATTGATATAATATTATTAAGCTGCTATGGTAATTATTTACTCCTTCATCCCTGGGATCTTAATAAGAATAGACCCCAATAATATATAGTTAATACTATGGGTGGTATCACCCCTGCAGATAATTTCTGGTGAATAGAGAGACCATCTAACCCATAAGTGCAGCAATTGTCTTCATTCTGCTATAGACGATTCAAACATATCATTGCGCACTATTGTGTATCTTTGTAACATAATAACGCAGATTTTATTCAGGTATTCACGGTCATTTATACTTACCAGTATGAATCATAGAGAGCCATTATATAATAGATAGTGTGTATTATTAAGGTTTTATCGATACTCTATACCACCCATAGTATTAACTATATATTATTGGGGTCTATTCTTATTAAGATCCCAGGGATGAAGGAGTAAATAATTACCATAGCAGCTTAATAATATTATATCAATACCATTACAAATAAAATTATGTGAGAATACAAGCGACATTGCAGTTGCAACTGCAATTTTATTTTCACTCCCCTCACTTTGTATTTATTTTAAATTTTCGCTAGTTGTATCCAATTTTTTAATGAATACCAATAAAATGTAAATTTTATACTCTATACCCTGGAGTGCCCCTACATACACTCTCTTTTTCTTTGTTTAATATTCCTAATATTGAATCTGCCTTGTCTGCCTTATCATAGAAGCGTTGTTGAAGTTTCTGTAATATGGATGCTGCCCGGCGGGACAGAAGGGAATTAAGCTGGCCCTGCATATTTCTTTTTAATCAACCATGAATGGAAAATGGCACAGACCCCTGCTCATCTTACCTTAGGTTTTGCAGGAACAGATGTCTTTTCCAGCCTCTGGGGTTTTGAATCGCGTACAACCTGCGAAAAATCTTTGCATTTCTGTACTGTAACGAACGCTTGCTTCCTCTGGAAAAATATGCAGTCCTATTAGCAACGTGTTGCTTCCAAATGGCACCAACAACAATAGATAATGAACAATATGAAACTTACTTGCAAGTTTTCTAGACGAGACTGAACTTTCTTAGCTTGAGTTTCCAATTTCTTATTTTGCTCACTTACTTCGTTCAGCTTTAGAAACAAAAAAAAAAAAAAAAAGAGTAGATTTAAAATAGACATGGGCACCAATGGGTCTAATATGACAAACTGACTCCTTTGAAATGCAATGTTAGCTTAAGTGCGACCTCCCTGACATCTAAAGTGATGTTAGCGAGATCCTGAAAACTGAAGTGCTCACAGACTGATGGCAACCATTTTGTATGCTTAGCCAATATCCCACACAACGCAGCTTACCAATTCACTATTGACATCACGGAGGCATGAAGCATAAAATGGCGGCCATCAGTATGTGTAAGGGATTTTACAGAGAGAAAGAAAACACACACATGCATATACATTCACTTTAAAGTAACCCATATAACTAGGACAACATAGTTAGCAAAGTATGCATAGAGTTTGAATCGCTATAAATTACATTTAGCATATTAAGCATAAGGGGTGCAGCAGTATTTTATTCATGTCCCAGATTTTTAAATAGTAAAAATAAAAAAGTGTATTATTCCAACATACTACAAAAGAAAAATGTGTTATCTCTTCATAAAGTTTAGTTGACCGCTTGTGGTTTTCACTGGTTATCAGATAAAGCCTGCACTACAAGTAAGGCAAACGCATATTCATAACAACATTTTCATAGCCGTATCCGGGTGTGTGAGTTGCATTGGTCTTGTTTTATTTTAACGCAATGTTCTGTGTTGGATCTGCTAAGCTTAAAGAGTTATGTAATGCACAATTGAACATCACCCCGCTAGCACGGCGCACCACCCCCGCTAGCACGGCGCACCACCCCCGCTAGCACTGCACATCACCCACGCTAGCACTGCACATCACCCCCGCTAGCACGGCGCATCACCCCCGCTAGCACGGCGCATCACCCCCGCTAGCACGGCGCACCACCCCCGCTAGCACTGCGCACCACCCCCGCTAGCACTGCGCATCACCCCAGCTAGCACTGCGCATCACCCCCGCTAGCACTGCGCATCACCCCCGCTAGCACTGCGCATCACCCCCGCTAGCACTGCGCATCACCCCCGCTAGCACTGCGCATCACAGCACTAGAACTAAACATGTGAACAAGCTGAATAACGTGAGGGGAGGGGGGCAGGGAGGTAGTCATTTATGTAATAACCTTCCATGCATAATTATGTATATAAAATAGGTAACATTAAAACGTAAAAAAATATAAAATCACGATTTACACATTTTGGATGAAACACGCTCTACAAGCATAAAACTTAGATATTGTCTTAGAACTTTAAGCATAAAAAAAAAAATCATACACGACAATATGTCAGATATCAGTACTCAATTGCCTAGAATGAAACACATTTGGATAAGTAGAGAATATCAAATAAAATAATATCTGATGCACAACTAAACCTTAAAGGCATTACTAACCCTGAATAACCATTACTAACCATTGTGTCATTAATAGCATTTACAAATATATATTTAAAAGTTGCAGAAGTTTTTTAGAATGGAAAATATTTCAGATCAAACAGGAGATTTTTGCTCATGTGCTCATCAGATTTCCTGTCTGGTGTTGGTAAAGGAAAACAATCACGTGTATTCTGTTACACAGCAAAATGTAAACACCACTACAACTATTCAACACTTTATTACGTTATTAGACATAAATACAAATATATTTGTGATTGTTTTAAGATGACTTTACACTTTACCAACATGTATTTTTATGTTTAATGGCCCATTAAAGAATTCACAGTTCACATATCAGATATTAAGCACTTAAGGCAGTTGGTATGTCTTGCCTGCTTTTTTAAAGTGTCATTCATTTCCTTTAAGGTGTCAAAAGAGGACTTCATCCTCTTGTTTTCTTTAATCTTCTCCTTGAGGGCGTCTGACAGCTGTTTTACCTCTGCATCATGCTGCTGCAAAGGGGAAAAAGTACATCCTGTGAGATGACAATTGTAGAAAAGAAGACTATTCAGGTTTGTTACACAAGCAAGTTTGCATAGAATTATAATGAGTTTCCTTATAACAACCTGGATTTCTGCTTAATGACCTATCCGACAAAAATGTTAATTACTGGACGTGAAAAACTAATAAAAAAATAGGCGAAGAATAAGCAAACAAAAGTATAATATGAGACAGAAATGAAGGATTGGGGGACCCAATGGCAAATAAAAAAATGATCCGCTGTGCAGCAGTGATCTACATATGAATATCATCGCTCATAAACATAGTCCAGATTTCATAACGCACATCTGTGATTCATACAATGTACGTCCAACGCACAACCAAATAAACAGGTATTCATATAACAGGTATTTATATAACAGGTATTTATATTGAATACATGGAGTAAATTGTTTTTGGTTTCACATGGGGCGGGTTCTCATGACCTTGGAATGAATGCAGCTTGTTTATTAAATCTCAGAAACGTTGCTGCATCTCGCACACTGCTTAGTCTTAGTAGCAGGAGATGAACTGACTTTTTTTTCCTATTAATGAGTACCTGGGCAGTCAACTTGTATCTCGCCTGTGCCTCTTTTTGACAATTTGGCGATTTTATATATATATATATATATATATATATATATATATATATATATATATATATATAAAAAGACGTTTGTTTGTTTGTTGGCGAACATCTTCGACACCCGAGCACTGATCCAGTTGGATCCTGTACAGGTTTTAGGGGAATTAGTCGGACCTCACTTTGGTGTACGCTGAGCAGAACTTTGAGCCTGTTCTGGGCCTTCTACTGGATGGATTTGGATGACATTTAATATAAAAACAAAAACGACACTGGCCAGCCACCTAATGGGTGTGTTGAAAGAGCTGCTAAGCTGCTAATTATTTTTTAAATTTTGACACCTACATCCAACTCATAATTTAAAAACTTGAAGATTTAAACTCAGGCAATTACGAGTACTTCAGGTAGTATATCTACAAATCTATACAGAGTCACAATCAGCAGATGGTTATGAGAGATGAAGATCACAGAGCTGAATGTAAATTGTGTAGATGTGCATGCATAAAATTGTCACAGAAATTGCATCTGAAGTCATTTTCTATAGTGTGCACCAGCTTAAGAGTTTTCAGACACCGTGGAATCTTGTATATGGCAATATTTCTGCAGTTCGTGATAAATTAAAGCCAAATCCTAAACAGTGCTGCTCCTAGAAGGTATCGTTCCATACATCATCTGTACAGCTATTGTCATCTTATGTTTAGCAATTGGTCAACAAATTTGCCACACACATTGAGAGCGACTTCTAAATGGCAAAAATGTTCAACGGTGTGCACTGATAGATACTTAAAGTATTATTTATTACTATCTTTTTTTTTTTACTAAAACAATAAATATTTTTTTTGTTTTTAACCAACGAGTAGTCGAGAAAGAGGGTTTATAGTGCATTGTCTGTATTATGCATTATAACCATGTTAGAAGATGTTATTTTGCTGAATATTTTTACTAAATATATGTAAATGTTTTGACTTTTGGCAATTTTGACATAAACATACGTGCCACGATACAGTGCTTCAATTACCAATATATTTTCTACTTCCAACACATGAAGACACTACATTCGCTTTTCCACTCATATGTGAACATCATTGCTGTTTTCACTTGGCATGCTGAGCTAACTATATTCTATACCGGCGGTTCCCAAAGTGTGCGCCGCGGCTCCCAGGGGTGCCGCGGCGCTGTCACTGGGGTGCCGCGGGCCAGCCATAAAAAAAATAAAGAACAGAAACTTACCAATCCGTCGGGCGCCGGGACCCAGCAGACTCCTCTCTCCCGCAGCAGCTGTCACTGACGTCAATATTCAGTTACAGCTGCGGGAGAGAAGAGTCTGCTGGGTCCCGGCGCCCGACGGATTGGTAAGTTGGGGGACAGAGTGGCAGCAGAGGGGGACAGGGTGGCAGCAGAGGGGGACAGGGTAGCAGCAGAGGGGGACAGGGGGACAGAGTGGCAGCAGAGGGGGACAGAGTGGCAGCAGAGGGGGACAGAGTGACAGGGGGCAGCATGACAGAGGGCTGCAGAGGGGGCAGCGTCACAGCAGAGGGGGACAGCGTGACAGAGGGCTGCAGAGGGGGGCAGCGTGACAGCAGAGGGCTGCACAGGGGGACAGAGTGGCAGCAGAGGGGGACAGAGTGGCAGCAGAGGGGGACAGAGTGGCAGCAGAGGGGGGCAGCGTGACAGAGGGCTGCAGAGGGGGCAGCGTGCCTGGGGGCTGCAGAGGGGGCAGAGTGTCTGGATGCAGAGGGGGCATTTTTGCATACAACTAAATAAGTATTTCTGTCCTGACCTAAATACTTATTACAATTTTTTGACCCAACTACTTCTAAAACAGGACTGCTCTAATTATTTTGGAGGGGTGCCTTGAAAAAATTTGGAGACGCTAAGGGTGCCGTGAACTGCAAAAGTTTGGGAACCACTGTTCTATACACAATATTCTCTCACCAATTGAATATTCAGCACATATTACACAAATTAGACTGTTTACCTTCTTTTTACCTTTTAGGATTTAAGCATGATCATAACAACATTAAAATGTCTAGAAACTACATCACAATCTGTTGTACTGTGCCTTCGCTTGCACACCGTACATTTACTACAACAATTCTTCACCAGGACCATGCATTGTGACTCTATACCAGCGTTGGCTAACCTGTGACACTCCCAGTGTTGTGAAACTACAAGTCCCAGCATGCTTTGCCAATATATAGCAGCTTATTGCTAGAAGGTATCCTGGGACTTGTAGTTTCACAACACTTGGAGTGTCACAGGTTAGCCAACACTGCTCTATACCATAAAGCTATAATGAACAATGCTGTATTTTTTTTATTATTATTCATTGCAGCGTCAAAATATTTCCAGCCATAAATAGCTTGTATTTCGTTACTCTTGCCCTGGCCGGGAGCAATGGGAGAGGAGAGTTCAAATTAATTTAACAAGGCAAATATAGGACTGGCGGCAGGTTTGAAAGAAAAATATGGTGGCAGAAGAGGAAACAGGGACTGTAGGGGATGCGGTGGCAGAACAGCAACAGGGACAGAATGTAAAGTGTGAGAATAGAAAATGTTGGTGCAGGTGAGGTAGGGACCAGAATGATATTAAAAATTGGGGACTGGAGGGAGCGTAGGCTAAAGGAAAGTGGGGACCAGCTTTCAAGTGTGATGGTGGCTTACAGCAGGGATTCCTAGGACTGGAGGCTGGGAATAGAGGACAGTTATGGGAAAGTACAGTGTGGTATGGTCATAATGCCTGGTGCACATTTCGAGTATTGTCCATTAGTAGCAGAATATGACGTGCATCTCTAACACATATTTTTCACTTAAAAATCCGACCGAAAAAGTAAGACTGTGTATAGCGTTGATAACTACAACTGTTTGATTTTGTTTTAAACACACAATCAAGCATACCAATTCTTAAATGGTGTGTTTACAGGCAACAATAAGGTTTTACAGATCAACTTTAAGTTAAATACCCAAGAGCTGTGTTCATTTTAATAAGCAAATACATAATTACCTCTTTCATTATGCGAAACTTTTCATGCACAATCTCTTCAACGCCTTTTATCTTGCTCAGGGTAGCTTGATGTTTGAACAGCATCGCCTCCCTTTCCAGTAAAAAACGTTCTCGCTTTTTCAACTGAAGTGAGTACTCTTGTTGCGACATCCTTTCTTGCTACAGAACACACACATTGCAATTATTATTTTTTTTTGTAGCACAACAAGTTAATTAATTCTGTTGAGAAAGGGATTTAAATAGCAAGTACAGCTGGCCCTTATGGAGTCTGCATTTCCCCGATGATCTAGGGAACGATCTGAGGTTCCCAACCCCTGAAAACCTTTGATGCCCTCTTCTCCGTGGATTGAGCCAGTTTACAAGCCCGGGGCAAAGCCCAGGGCAGGGTAGAGGGACCCACTTTACCCTTGCGGTGAAGGGGGGTATGAAGACTCCTGCCCCCCCTAAGGGACCTTTTGATCTCAGGGGTCAGGGATAGAGGGCCCAACCCTCTTCTGAGGAGGGCCGGAATATTTTGGATTTTTTTGCACCCTTTTTTTTTTGTTTAACTTGGGGCACGAGAAGTTAAAAAACTAAACAAAAACAAATACAAATGCTGTGATTATACATAATTAAGTCAATCTGGCATTCAGTATGCTATGTACTTTGCATAAAGCAGATATTATTTAGTGGGGTGGTGCTTCTCTATTTTGTGTTGCCATGGGGTAATGCATAACCAGAGCTTTTTGCTAGCCTCCTATGTGACAATGTAAACAGATCACAAATTGGTGGATTTACAAAAAGGGGTATTAGAGCAAGTACATATACTATGCTTTATTATTTGAGATTTTTGTCCTTTGGACAAGACAGAACAATACATTTACCTTTGAGAGTCTTACATGAACATTTACTTTTTTTTAGTCTTCGGTTACCCTTTAAAAAGTAAAATATTGAGGAAGCTTTTCTTGTCAGTTTGCATATTTTGTCAATGATGAGTCAAGGGGGTAATTTAGCAAGCTGCGGGTTTGAAAAAGTGGAGATGTTGCCTATAACAACCAATCAGATTCTAGCTGTTATTTTATTGAATGTACTAAATAAATGATAGCTAGAATCTGATTGGTTGCCATAGGCCACATCTCTACTTTTCAAACCCGCAGCTTGCTAAATTTACCCCAAAGAGTTATTTTACCTGGAGTTTTTGGTAGATTTCCGACAACTCTTCATATATATCATGTACTTCAGTAGGCAAAACATTTAGGCCTTTTAAAAGGCTGTTGTGTGGCTTCCTCAAATTCTGTTTAACAGCAGACGGCCCACTCGTTTCCAGAGATGGTTCAGTACAAGTGTTTGCAACTAAATGAGATGGCAATGTAACATCTGTAATGGAAAGATAGAGAGACTCTAATAACTGACACAACAAATCCTTTTGTAATGTGTATTACTGGTTATTATTAACTAATTCTGCTTTTACCTATTTCTGTGTACAAGTGGGTATCCTGAATTGGGCATATTACTCCATCATTAATGAGGTCCTCTGTTATCTCCAATTGACTTAAATCATGTGAATTATCAATCCTATAAACAGAACAGAAAGAAATAAAAATTGCATGGAATTTCTTACCGCATAATGTGTTGATGGCAAATTCATTAGGGGCAACACAATTATTTGCCTACTAATAAAGGTGGTGAATAGCAAGATAGAAAAATAAAGTTATTATCCAGTAGCTTGCAGGTAACAGTGCTTGGTGGGAAACATAAGACAGACACTCTTATTGTCTAGGATTAATTCATTTCTCCAATTGGGAGCATCCTAAAGGGGAGAATCAATTCAGCGCAAAGTGCCTCTAAAACGTCCACGGAGACTCATCATTTTTTCTCACTCCCCATAGAGGTGCGTGAAAAAATGAGAAAAGATTCCTACCATAATAGCTGGCGATGTGCGCAGTCTGACATCTCGGTGATGACCGCGCACCGCAATGCAAGCAATTGAATATCCCCCTAAGAGTGCATGAGAGGCTTACAGAAACCCTTTGGTGGAAGATGCCTTTAGTTTAAAGGCGTAAGAAAATCACAAGAATTAGAAATGTTTCACTATCCCTCACCTAACAAAAATAACTAATATAACATGTAGGATCTTTCATTCTATTGATTTATCAGTAAAATTATTGAGAAAGAAAATACCAACAGTTTAAGAGATTACAAGAAAATATTAAAAACACAGCCTTACATATTACACATTTTAAAATGTTTGTTTTCAGTATAAAGTTGCTGTTTGTTTTTTTTACCAATTAGTGTTTTGTATCATCCTTAACAACTCCTTGAGTGCTTTGTTGTAATGCTTCTTCTCACTAAGAGTTACAGAAGGAGAGGCTGGTGACACAGGCATCCTTGAGTCTGCCATCTTACTATCCACTTGTCCTAGAAAAACACATTGAACATGATAATATATCAATGTTCAGCATCACATCATATCTTATAGTAAGGCTAGAAAAAGTACAAATGTTTACTGTCAGATTCAGAAATAATTATAACAATATATATTATGCAAAAAAATGAAATATGCAGGACAAAAAACACACTAAAAAAATAAACATATTTTGTGCAATTGAAACAAATGGGTATCCAATACAATTAAAGAGGGAAGCAGGGAAAGTACATTAGCATTACATTATCTAGATGTCTACATTTGTTTCCTTTATGGAGGCAAGAGGACTGATTACTCGGTGAGACTGGGGGCTAGATTTACTAAACTGCGGGTTTGAAAAAGTGGAGATGTTGCCGCTTTTTATAGCAACCAATCAGATTCTAGCTGTCATTTATTTAGTACATTCTACAAAATGACAGCTAGAATCCGATTGGTTGCTATAGGCAACATCTCCACTTTTTCAAACCCGCAGTTTAGTAAATATACCCCTGGGTTTATCTTGCCATGAATATAACAGCAGTTCTGTGACCGTGGTACTTAGTCTTCTGTTAAATTTTAAGTAGCCATCTTGGAGAGCACCGAAAAAAAATACAGCAACTTAGAAGTGCCCGTAAGGAGCTTAAAATATAGGCATTCTAAGAATTACATGAGACAACAGTAGGACTCGATCTACAGTTCATTATTTTAGTTTGGAGTATTACTGAAACAACTTACTCTAACCGTACTTTAGTGTCAATAATCCACATAATATACATTTGTTTCACTTTTCATCAAGGCCAATATTGAGAGATATATGAGAAAGAGCTGGGAAAAAAATAACGTCATTGTTAAAGAACGGCTATAAAGTGAACAAACCAATGTTTGAAGCTTACCTATGTATTCAGGGGAATTTTCCACTTTTTTATCTGCCAATAAAGGGGGGTCTTATCTTGGTTCTAGGAAAATTGAAAACAATATTACACATATATATTAGTCAAAATATTACACACAATGAATTAGTATTTCTGAGTTTATAAAATGGAGAGTGGTATCATGTTAGCTAGAAGACAGATGTAGGATCAGTCTAATAACAGCAAACAACAATAAGTTAATGGTCCTTAGAATAAATTATACAATATTGCAATAAATACTTAATGCTGATTTGCAGCAGCAGAATAGTTGATTATACATATAAAACATATTATTTCATTATTCTGTTACCATTTATTAATATAGTGCCAGTATCCTGTACAGCACTTAACACTTGTTACATGTCTCCCTATTTGAAGCAGTTAGTTATTAACAATGTAGTGGATATTATAAAAGCTATAGATTATAATGTATTATTTGTTAGTGATCATTATGTAAATCACTTTTAGATCAATTGGCAATATTATACAAATGTATTCAAATTCAATACATAGTTGATCAATTATAAATAATAAAATAATTGATAAATAAATCAAAGATTATTGTGTCCTAGGTCATCGTAAGTAAATACACCCAAGATTTAATTGCAAAACCCACATGATCATGCCACTCAGTCCAACATCATCTTCATCTTGGTTTTGCATGGAACATAAGTTGTGGCACAAATCAACAAGTAAATATGTTCTCTCAGTTTATGGGAAGTTACAAACAGAATATTTTCACGCCCTTCAGTCTTCTAAACTATGTACAAGAGATAAAGCGCACTGCTCATAGCAAGGGACACAGCATACGTTTAATTCATCATCATTGCCACAATTATTGCTGGAACTGCAAATCTTTGTTAAGCCTGTCATTTCAAGTGCAAGCTCTTTAAGGAAATATTTCCAATTTTAGATGGATAGGATGAACAATAAAACAAAAACAAAACACATTACCCTGCAAAAAGAACATCATGTACCTTAACATAGCAATATGACTTTCAGGGGCCCACGTTACACTGTAGAGATTACATGAAATATTATAGAATGATTGCCATATAATCCATGAAATGCAACTGAACAATCTCTCAAACAATTATTTAACCATTGATATAATTTGTTTCAAATATATTTCCCTCATTCAGTTTTCTTTTCAAGGGTGATAAGTTTAGAACTACATTTTTCTTATACAATTACCTCCAATACACAAGTTACTGTATACAATGTAAACCCTTCAGTTTTAAATTATTATTTTTTTCACCCCAACTATTATAATAAGCTGATAATTTGAGTTAAATGTAAAAGGCTGAGGTCTGTCTGATGCACCTCTGGGGGGTAGACATGTATCTGGCTGAGAATCCTTGTTACAGAGGACATGGTAAATGAATGAACAGGGAGAAGGACCGTTAGATAAGGCTAAAGTGATATATTCCTAAATCCTCATAAAGGAAAATTAATAATATTCGTAGGCAGAACATTGCAGTGCATGACTAAATTTAATGTAATTGTCAGATACACAGGCTAGAAGCCCTTTATGTGTTACTGATGACAGGTTAGCTCTCTCTGACGGCAGATGCCTCTGGGTGGAGACATTGCTATGCACAGACCACGGTAGCTGGTGATGTGCAGTGTCAGGGAAATAACGACAGAACAACCTAACGTCACCTACTAACACTCAGATAGCACCAGGCCAATGCTATTATTATTACATGCTCTGATACGCTGCACGCCCGCATCCCCCAGCCCACACATCATTTTACCATGAGCAATAACGCAGCCACTTCTGGATATCAGCGATCTGCGCCTGGAGGCTTCACATGACGTCATTGAGCCAACCGACAGCGACAGGAAACGTGACGCACAGCTCCGCCTTGACGCCGCGGTTTCCCTAGGCAACAAACATTTCTGGTGTACTGCTCGAGTGACTAGATGTGGAGCGGACAGAGACAGTTCCTGTTTACCTGACAGTGCGTGCGCGCCCCCGGCGCTGGCTGGGCGTGTTCCCGCGGAGCGCTCTTTTACAACCGCATCGACCATTGTTTTTCCTGTCTATGGTTTTCTTATTAGCGTTTGCAAAAGCATGTCCAGGTACATTTAGGAAAACAATGATGTCACTCATATTAACCAACCAGATGCTAGCTTTCATTATCCAAGTTGTTCTAGAACAATGGCAGCTTGAATTTAATTGGTTATGGATGTCATTATCGTTTAAATGTGCATAGTTTTCATAAATGCTGTATTTTTATTATACTGTTTAGACCATCCAATCTGACCTCTTCCACTTCATTATTGTACTTTACTATTGTTTCTGTCACCTGAGCTTGCAACAAGTAAAAGCTCTGGCTGCCCCTTCCCCTCCTCTAAAACACCCTTGAGTGAGTGCACAACATTTAGAAGTGTGACATGCCCATAAACCTGGACCCCTTTTCAAGGTCCACGATTCAGGACTGTCCCACCCAGGGGAGGGCTGGCAAATTTCAACCCTGGGGGCAAGACATATCTCAGCAGCTTATTTTAAAGGGAAAAAAATGCAGGTGACCTTGCCCAAAGTAGCGTGCTATGGGACCAGCCCGGGGTGCAGATACCCCCCAGCCCAACCTGCCCTTGGTCCCACCAAAAATAGGAGGTATGTACCTGTCCCCAATGTACTGACAATTAAAATATTTTAGCTCACAACAGCCTCTGCATGGGTCTGTTGCCCAGCTCGCAATCTTCCTTTGGCCTTCCTGCGCTGGATTGATTAATTGATAAGAGTGGTTTTAAACATTAATTCAGACCAGATAACGCCAATAGGCTAGGCAATTAAGTGGGTAGTTAGGGAGTGCAGAGCATTTAACGCCACCGGAAAGAGAGAAGGGTCTGTGTATTTTGTACTGTAGCCATGTGTAGTAATGTAGAAAATTATGGTGGCTTAGTGGTTCGCACTTCTGCCTCACAGCACTGGAGTCATGAGTTCGATTTCCGACTATGGCCTTAGCTGTGTGGAGTTTGTATGTTCTCCGTGTTTGTGTGGGTTCCCTCGGGGCGCTCCGATTTCCTTCCAAAACTATTCTGGAAGGTTAATTCGCTGCTATCAAATTGACACTATCAAATTGACCCTTTTTCTGAGTGTGCGTGTGTCGTTAACATAGAGAACTTACAGATATTTATAAGAGATAAATAACTGCAGTGTAAATATCTTATATCAAATGAATCCATTGATAAGTTAAGCTAAACTGTAAAATGTGAAGACAGGGCCTGTCACAGCTGGACATCCTTGCAGCCCAAGGCAGCATTTTGAAGGCCTATACAGGTATATAGATATATGAGTTTCAAAGGAAAAGGTCTTCATAGTTCATATTTTTGGGAAATCCGGGTGGCACTCCATACTGAGGAGCAGAAATCACACCAGGGTTGTGAATGACAGGTACGGATGATATCCGGGAACAGCTAAAATCACATATCTTTGTAAAAGGTATGTCACATTGTCAATTTCATCATGTTTGGTATCAAAAGATGGACAAAGTAATTTATTAATAAATTTGGGTCTGTGTGACGCTCCACGGAAAAGTTAGGTCACATAGTAGAACTGAGTAGAAAATCAGTTAACCTGCAAATGGTGATTGAAAAAGCCACAACGCCCCCGGGGGTAGGAAGAGGTGTGGAAGTGTCTTAAAAAGACTGAGACCAGGTACAGCAAATTGTCAGACTTTATGGGAAATCCATTCACATTGATAAGCTGTCCATCTTCCAAGCCAATTTCCCTTGGCCAGAAAAGGCAATTGATATAAGTGCTACTCTGAATGTAACCCCTTTTATTTTAAACTGCTTTGCTTGTTATGTCAATCTATGCCCTGTACTTTTGTATATTAAGTCTATAATTTAATATGTTGCGTCCATGATACTCTAATCCAGTAGCCTGTTAAGAAGAATATAGCCCGGCCAAGTTAACCCTTTGAATGCCAGTTTGTGATTTGTTGATGCATTTGATTGTGTGTGCTTGCATTTACATTTGTGTAACAGTCTAAGGGGGTGTAGAGTTAACCCTTTGCTTGCTGGTGTGGGTCTTGCTAGTCTGTGGATAGCTAGAAGCCTTGTGTGCGAGTGTGGGACAGTATATTGGGGTCCTATTGCCCGTATTCAATTAGAGATGAGTGCACTCGGATTTATGAAATCCGAGCCCACCCGAACGTTGCCGATCCGAGTCGGATCCGAGACAGATCCGGGTATTGGCGCCAAATTCAAATCTGAAACTGAGGCTCTGACTCATAATCCCGTTGTCGGATCTCGCGATACTCGGATCCTATAAATTCCCCGCTAGTCGCCGCCATCTTCACTCGGGCATTGATCAGGGTAGAGGGAGGGTGTGTTAGGTGGTCCTCTGTCCTGCTATATCTCGTGCTGTTCAGTTAAGTTCTGTGCTGTTCAGTTAAGTTCTGTGCTGTGCTGTGCTGTGCTCAGTCCAGTGGTGCTGTGTCCTGTGCTCTGTCCTTCTGAGGTAAGTGGTGCTGCTGGGTCCTGTGCTGTGTCCTGTTCAGTCCAGTGGTGCTGTGTCCTGTGCTCTGTGCTTCTAAGGGCATAGTTATTCCCCAATATTCCAAAGTGTTTAAAAAAATTAAAAAAAGTTATTTAAAAAAAATACAAAAAACTAATTACATTTTTTTTTAATTACAACAAAATTTGCACAACCAATCCTGCAGTATAAGCCCATTGGTACTGCAATATTACCAAGTTCACACATTCAGCAGTAAAAGTCCAGTGGTTCTGCAATATTACAAAGTTCACACATTCTGCAGTATCAGTCCAGTGGTGCTGTGTCCTGTGCTCTGTCCTGCTGAGTACAGTAGTGCTGCTGGGTCCTGCGCTGTGTCCTGTTCAGTCCAGTGGTGCTGTGTCCTGTGCTCTGTGCTTCTAAGGGCATAGTTATTTCCCCATTATTCCCAAGTTTTTAAGAAATAAAAAAAAAGTTATAAAAAAAATGAAAATAAAAAATGAAAAAAAAAAAAAATTATAACCAAATTTGCAAAGCCAATCCAGCAGTATACAAGCCCATTGGTACTGCAATATTACCAAGTTCACACATTCAGCAGTAAAAGTCCAGTGGTACTGCTATTACAAAGTTCACTGATTCAGCAGTGTATAAGTCCAGTGGTACTGCTATTACAAAGTTCACTGATTCAGCAGTATAAGTCCAGTGCTACTCTCCTGTGCCGCATATAATTTTTAAAGGCTTTGCCGAGTGTGTGTGGCTTAGGGGTACGCTCTCTTGTGCTACATATAATGGAAAACCAAAATTTGGAGGATAAAGTAGGGAAAGATCAAGACCCACTTCCTCCTAATGCTGAAGCTGCTGCCACTAGTCATGACATAGACGATGAAATGCCATCAACGTCGTCTGGCAAGCCCGATGCCCAATCTCCTAGTACAGGGCATGTAAAATCCAAAAAGCCCAAGTTCTCAAAAAATAGCAAAAAGAGAAACTTAAAATCATCTGAGGAGAAACGTAAAGTTGGCAATATGCCATTTACGACACGTAGTGGCAAGGAACGGCTTAGGCCCTGGCCCGTGTTCATGACTAGTGGTCCAGCTTCACCCAAGGATCTAAGCCCCCCCCCCCCTACAAAAAATTTAAGAGAGTTATGCTGTCAGCAACAACAACAAAACAGCAAAGAACTCTGCCTTCTAAACAGATGACATCACAAATCCCCAAGGCGAGTCCAAGGGTGTTGTTGGTTGTGAACCCTGACCTTCCCATCACTGTACGGGAAGAGGTGACTCCATCCAGCATTTGCAGCACGCCCTCTGCATATGCTGGAAGGATAACCCACAGTCCAGTTACAGATTTGGCTAATGAAGGTGTGAATGTTGTACACTGGGAGGAGGATATTGATGTAGCTGGCGCTGAGGAGGATGTTGATGATTATGATGCAGACAGATACCAAATTGCCTTTCTCAATTTCTATTTATATTCTAGATTATATAACGGCTGAAAAGTTTTCTGTTTTACTCCTAGTGGAGAGGGGATCTGATGCAGACAGATACCAAACTGCCTTTGTCCATTTCTTTGTATATTTGAATTTCTAGTTCTACAGTCTATGCAGGCTGCTTTATTTATATTCAACTACAAGTGTAGGGCGGGGGGCATCTTGCAACTTTTTTTTTGGCATTATGTGACCATTCAACAGTCGTTTGCCATGTTCAAAAAGTAAAAGAAAATGCCAACAAATTCAATAAATTAAATCAAAAGTTAAATGCCCTGTCATTATTTAAAACAAGAGGTTTTGACGTGCTAGAATTAGTGTAGTGTTAAGATGTTATAAACACTACACTTGGAAATTGGAGGAGGTATTGTGGCCCCGGTATCAAATTGGGTACCGGGGCCACCCCACTACGCAGTCCAGATACTTGTTTGGTGGAATTCAGACCAGTTGAGGGTTTTATTATTATATTGTGGGGACCACTCTATCTATACCACACTACAACTCTATACCACTCTATTTAATACTTTAATTCTATTTAATACTTTAATTCTATTACTAATTCCCATAAAGAGGAACTGCCGCTTCTATTTAATACTTTAATTCTATTAGTAGTTACCATAAAGAGGAACAAAATAAACCAATTTTACCAAAAGTATAATATGACTTACAAACACTACACTTGAAAGATGGTGCCTTTAAATGAAAAAGTCAGTCTTCATTGCACGACTATGTGCAACAGGGACAGTTTTTTGGTTTACAAAATCAACCAATAACACTTCGACCCTGTCTGTCTTTAACATACTTGATGGGATCTCAATGATGAATGGTCTGTACCATGTTTGGAGGAGGTATTGTGGCCCCGGTACCAAATTGGGTACCGGGGCCACTCCACTATGCAGTCCAGATAGAGGTGTATCAGATATTAAACAACGTTGACTGTTGCTGCAAAAATTTTAAATAATATTGTGGGGAACACTACACTACGCAGTCCATAAACTTTTTGGGTGGAATTCAAACCTGTGTAGGGTTTTTTAATAATATTGTGGTGACCCACTCCTCTACGCAGTCCAGGTACATTATTGGTGCGAATCATACAAGTTCAGGGTTTTTAATTTATATTGTGGTGACCCACTCCTCTACGCAGTCCAGGTACATTTATTGGTGCGAATCATAAAAGTTCAGGGTTTTTAATTTATATTGTGGTGACCCACTCCTCTACGCAGTCCAGGTACATTATTGGTGCGAATCATAAAAGTTCAGGGTTTTTAATATATATTGTGGTGACCCACTCCTCTACGCAGTCCAGGTACATTATTGGTGCGAATCATAAAAGTTCAGGGTTTTTAATATATATTGTGGTGACCCACTCCTCTACGCAGTCCAGGTACATTATTGGTGCGAATCATAAAAGTTCAGGGTTTTTAATATATATTGTGGTGACCCACTCCTCTACGCAGTCCAGGTACATTTATGGTGCGAATCATACAAGTTAATGGTTTTCTTATTATATATATTGTGGTGACCCACTCCTCTACGCAGTCCAGATACATTTAATGGTGCGAATCATACAAGTTCAGGGTTTTTAATATATATTGTTGTGACCCACTCCTCTAAGCAGTCCAGGTACATTTATTGGTGCGAATCATACAAGTTCAGGGTTTATAATATATATCGTGGTGACCCACTCCTCTACGCAGTCCAGGTACATTTATTGGTGCGAATCATAAAAGTTCAGGGTTTTTAATATATATTGTGGTGACCCACTCCTCTACGCAGTCCAGGTACATTTATGGTGCGAATCATACAAGTTGATGGTTTTCTTATTATATATATTGTGGTGACCCACTCCTCTACGCAGTCCAGATACATTTAATGGTGCGAATCATACAAGTTAAGGGTTTTTAATATATATTGTGGTGACCCACTCCTCTAAGCAGTCCAGGTACATTTATTGGTGCGAATCATACAAGTTCAGGGTTTTTAATATATATTGTGGTGACCCACTCCTCTACGCAGTCCAGGCATTTTATTCGGTGCGATTTATACCAGTTGATGGTTTTCTTATTATATTGTGGGGACCACTCCACTACGCAGTCCAGAAAGATACCTCGTTGCAACGTTTTGGACTAATAACTATATTTTGAGGTGTTCAGAATACACTGTAAATTAGTGGAAATGCTTGTTATTGAATGTTATTGAGGTTAATAATAGCGTAGGAGTGAAAATAAGCCCAAAAACTTGATTTTTAAACTTTTTATGTTTTTTTCAAAAAAAAACAGAATCCAAAGCCTTAAATCCGAACCGAGACCTTTCGTCAAGTGTTTTGCGAGACAAAGCCGAACCCCAAAAATAATGAAAATCCGGATCCAAAACAAGAGACCTCAAAAGTCGCCGGTGCACATCCCTATATTCAATAGGTGGTGGCAAACCTGAAGTGTGTGAGGTGTGAGCGCTGTTTGGGGGACATTCAGTAGGTCTATAACCTGTGTGATAGGTAAAGAGAGCTGGAATCGTGTGACCTCATACAGCAAACACCCCCAAAGTCACGTCAGCTGGGAGTGTGTTCGTGACAGCTTGTATGTTAGGGAATTTAGACTATAAGCTACAATGGGGCAGGGACTGATATGAGTGTGTTCTCTCTACAGCGCTGCAGAATTAGTGGTGTTATATAAATAGCTGATGATGTAGCAAAGATACCTGCGAATACACATTAACAGTCATGTTTTTCAATGTTTTGAAATTGTCTTTAACTACATAAGATCATAAAAAATGTCATATTCTATTATTTGAGCAAAATTGTATTAGAGTGGTTTTGGGGGTTTAATTAGACTGACCTGGAATAATTATGCAAACATTTTGCATGCTCTAAAGCTCCCTGGGCACTGTGTTAATGCATAACTCTTCTTGGTGTCCGTGGTATGCCAAATTTTAGCTTCATTCATCCTGAATAAGGTGAATTGTCCTTAGTGCAGAATTTTGTAGGTGGCTTTCACTGCAGGAAAATCTTCTTTTAAGCATTTTTCTGCAGTAAATGTCCGATCCAGATATTTGTGTGTATATCTTCATAGAGGACAACCGTTCTATTGGAAAATAGCTGACAACAGCCTCACTTGCCATACCATGTATGCTGAGAAGCACCATGTATATGCAGCTTAACACATTTTCTGTTTGTCTCTGTTAAATGAGAAAGTATTATTACATATCTAAATAAAATAAACTTTTAACCCAGCAAATATTTATCCCAATGGACATAATGTACATGTGCAGGGCTATTTTTTTCTGTAAAGGTCTACAAGACATGTGCATAAGGCTGAGCTCTATGAATTGCAGCTTCTTTTTTTTATTTTCATTTACATTTAAACATGTTCACTGGTTGCATGGCATTTAAGGTAGAGGGTTTGAGATAAAAATTAAAATGTCCTAGACTGTGTTTCTGTAGATTGCGATTCTTAGTACAAAGTCTAGTCACCACAATGCTAGCGTCAGTTAAAGATTTTTAAGTGTAACTCTGTTTCTTGCATGGGTAACATTTTACGCATGTGAGACTTAAAAGTAGAGATGCTCACACAGGACCCTGACCAAATTACAGAGAAATTTCAGAAATTCTATAGTAAACTCTATAACATCTCACCTAAGGGTGGTTCTCTCCCTGTGCCTGTGGAATCTGTTAGGGACTTCTTGTCTCATTGCCACATGCCTAGTCTCCTACCTTGTGCGCTAGAGGTGCTGGGTGCAGATTTTTACTCTACAAGAAATTTCCATCATCATAAAAGGCCTAAAACCAAATAAAAACCCCTGGCCAGGATGGCTTTACCTCCATGTATTATAAAACATTTAATGCCTTATCTTACCGATGTGTTCAATAGTGCGTTGAAGGGTGGATCCTTTTCCGAGGAAGCTCTTGAAGCTAGAATTATTGTTATTCCTAAAGAGGGAAAAGACCCTTCAGATTGTGCCAACTACAGACCCATCTCACTTTTGAACACAGATGTTAAAATATATGCAAAGGCTCTGGCGGAGCGTCTTAATGCAGTGTTAACTCAACTTATCCACAAAGATCAGGTCGGTTTAATGCTGGATAGACAAGCACGTGATAATACTAGGCATACTATCGATCTTATACACTGTATTAACACCTCCAAGACCCCAGCCCTTGTCCTCTCATTGGACGCAGGGAAGGCCTTTCATCGAATCAGCTGGCCATTCATGCTGGAAACTCTTAAAAAGTTTGGATTTGGTGGTAATTTATTGCATGGGATCCAGGCCCTTTATTCTGGTCCCTCAGCGAGGGTCTCAGTGAATGGAATACTCTCTTCCTCACTCCCAATCTTAAACAGCACCCACCAGGGATACCCACTATCACTGCTGTTTTTTGCTCTTGGGATAGAACCCCTGGCGGCGAGGATACGTCTCTCCCTGGATATTAGGGGTGTTGTGGCTGGGTCTGACAAGTATAAGCTCGGTTAATTTGCAGATGATATCATGCTTACACTGACCTCACCACACACCTCTATCTCAATCTTATTTGATGTCCTCTCTGCCTACGGCTCTCTCTCGGGATATAAACTTAATTTTTCCAAGACTGAGGCCCTTGCACTTCATCTACGGTACCCTGGACCTCCTTAAAAGTATTTTTAATTTTTCTTGGCAGCGCTCAAAAATAAAATACTTCGGAGTCTATGTTACTTCCAATTATAATACTCCGTACTCAGCAAACTTGCCACATGTTATTAATATAGTTAAGCAGAATCTGCTCAGATGGAAAAAAAAATTATTTCCCGGATTGGTAGGATTGTCTCCCTTAAAATGAATATATTATCCCGTTTACTATACCTATTGCAAACGCTTCCAGTGAGGGTACCCAAATCTACTCTGCTACAGCTGCATCTCTGGTTCTCACAATTTGTCTGACGTCACAAACCCTGTGTACCAGCTTTGTGAGATACGTAGAGCTACACACTATGGAGGTAGGGGATTTCCAGACATTAACCTTTATTATAACGCTACCCACCTGGGCCAGGTCGTGGCGTGGTTCTCAGGGGGACTTGGCCCACGGTGGATAGATCTGGAATCCTCCGCTTGCAAGGTGTCTTTCTTAGGCTCGACGTTGGGGATGCCAGCGAGCGACAGACCTAGAACTATGAAAGCTCACCCTATTATTTCCTTTACTTCCCACATTTGAGACTATTGCAGATTACATTTTAAAGCTACCACAATACCCTCTTCCATAGTGCCTCCCTGGGATAACCCTGCTTTCTCACCAGGACAATGCCACTCACGTTTTCAATCCTGGCATGTGAGAAACATAAAGTTGATTAGAGATGTACTTGAGTCTGCTCATTGTATTCCACTGGCGACCCTTAAGGAAGATATTGATTTTCCATCAATCAACCCTTTTGCATACCTTCAGGTAAAACATTGTTGAATCCCTCTCAAAACCTAAAATTACGAGAGTTGACCCCTTAGGAATCTATTTGTGTAAAAGATCCCCTTCAGAGAGGAATTATCTCCTACTTGTCACCTCTAGGCAGACCAATAACCCTCCCCATGAACTTAAGTGGGAAGCTGATTTGGGCATGCCACCAGATGAGGACACCTGGTCAACAATCAGAGAATGGGTCTCGAAGATCTCTATCTCCTCTCTTACTAAAGAAAACGCTTATAAAATCTATTTTAGGTGGTACCTTGCCTTGACTAGGTTGAAAACAATATATGGGACCACATCTGACCTATGTTGGCGTGGATGTGGAAAGCGGGGATCATTCCTCCACATCTGGTGGTCCTGCCCCATAATTACTTTGTTCTGGGATGATGTGTGTGACTGGATCACGTAGAAATAACTTATTTGTGGCTGGATCATGTAGAAATAATTTATTGTATAAATGTATTTCAATCAGAGGTGCAGGCACCAATGCATAGTTTGAAATGCACTTATCGTGTTACATTGGGATGTGTTTTATAAGCACCATTTGGCAGCCACCGCCCTGCCTTGTCCCTGGGAGTTATCAAAGACCATCGGAGCCCAGGCTGGAAAAGAAGTGCTACAGCTGCGATAATACCGGTCATTTAAGGATGGACTGCCCACAGCCCCAGCACCTCAGACTCGTGCCCCTAATCCAAGTCCTGGGGCCCTGCTGACTTGCTTAACTGGCGAAGGTGAGCCATTACAGACTGTTTCCACCCCTGTCAGCCCAATGGAGTGTGGCGTGTCTGAAGGTGACTCAGCGGAGAGTCACCTGTTTGTCCAAAAGACCCCCCAAAAGCATGTGGCGGAACCTGCATCTGGTCCAAGTGGAACCCCTGCAAGGAGAAGGACTGAAAGACTCAGGGGCCTCCATAACTGTAGTGAGCCCCCATCTTATTTATCCTGCTGCAGTATTGCACTGATAAAGTTACCATGACAGATGGACTGGAGAAGAAAGTGCCTGTAGCAAAGGTGTAACTGGACTTGGGAGATGGCCAGGAGTTGCAAGATTTTGCCATTATGGATGGCCTCACAACTGATGTGATTTTGGGCAATGATGTTGGGGGTGGAATTGTGACCGCATTTCTCAACTTTTACCCGAAGCCATGCTGCTAAATTACAGTCTTCAGGATCTACACATGCACAACCCAGCCCAGAGGAAAAGATCACAGCTGCCTCACAACAGTCATCACCAGCAACCACAGCTTCAGCCAGCCCAAAGGAAAAGGCCACTTCTGCTGTTTCTTCAGGAAACAGCCAGCCCTTTGCCTCTGGAAAGACTACTTCCCCTAGCAACACAGAGACAGAGGATGTTGTCTTTTGCCAGCCTGATCTTGGGGTGCCCGGTGATGCTCCTGTCCCTAGCAGTATGTCAGCTCCAACGGTGAGTATAGCAGACCACAGAGACCCCCCTTTGACTGACCCCACTTTGATTGACCCTAGTCACCCCAACATAGACCCATCTGCAGTGCATCCTGACTTAGACGATATTGAGGACCACAGGGAAGAGGTCAGAGCAGCGCAGCTCTCTGATCCCTTACTGGAAAGCATGAGGCCCCAGGCTGGCGGCAGCCTTCCAGCGATGGAGGTGGGAAGTGTAACCTGGCGTAGAGGATTGTTCTACCGTTTAGCTAGGAAGGTAGATGAGGATAGACCAGTCCAGGAACAGGTTCAACTGGTGGTACCACGGGGCTTTTGCGTATACTACCGCCGGTTGAATAATGCTACCATTTCTGACACCTACCCCTTGCCCTGTATTAAACGCTTCACGGTTCACGGTTACCTAGAAGACATTTCCAATTTCAGTAAGATTTG